>NW_028162983.1:0-15000 GCF_964263955.1 Coregonus lavaretus | reverse complement strand
CAGCTGACAACCTAATAGGTCTTTCATCTAAATCTATTTTGCCACTAATGCACCCAACCTCTCAGATGTCTAAAACCCTAGTCTCTGTAACTCAGAAAGTCAAGCAATTCAAACACACTTCCATACAGACTTTCGTACAGACCTTTTCCCGTAACGCACACACTGACATATACATTTTGAACACTAAACAGACGGTCATTCATTCAAGCTATTCAGCCATTCAGCCTCTTAGCTCTGTCGTGACTATGCTGTATAGCAGTGTTCAGTATAAGAGGATGGTTTGTTGGATTGACCTGTGGCAATCCAACTGGGATTTTTCTGAGAAGAGCTTTTCATACCAAAGCCATGGCAAATAATGGTTTAAGGAAGCGATATGCTTAATGTTAAGAAACATAAAATAAGTTATATTAGCTCCCCTTATTGTATGGGACACCTTTAAATGTGCCTTTAGAGGCCATGCAATTCAGTACTCATCTCGAAAACAAAAGCAATTTATGTCAAAAGAGTTTATACTAAGAAAGGAAATAGAAAGTCTAATAGAACAGATAGATGGCAATAAAAACTGTAACATAGACTCTCAGAATAAATTAGAGGAAAAACAAAAAGAAATGGAGAAACTTATTCAAGAAAGATCAAGTGTAATATATTATAAAAATAAAGCAAACTGGATGGAATATGGGGAAAAATGCACAAAATTCTTTTTTAATCTTCAACATAGGAATGCTACCAAAAATAACTTAATGAAACTGGTTACAATTGACGGAGTCACCCATAATTCACCAAATGATATTTTGAAGGAAGAAACAAAGTACTTTAAGCATATGTTTTCTTTTCAGTCGCCTCCATCTCCTCTAACTGAAGCTAATTGTAGAGATTTTTTTTCTATTGATAATGTCAAATTAACAGCCACACAGAAAGACTCATGTGAAGGTGAAATTACAGAGGAGGAACTTCTGGATGCAATTAAAGACTTTAAGTCCGGGAAAACTCCAGGGTTGGATGGCATACCAGTCGAGGTATACCAAACCTTTTTTGATATACTAAGAGGACCGTTATTAGCATGTTTTAACCACTCCTATGTAAATGGTAGATTATCTGACACTCAAGAAGAAGGTCTGATCTCATTATTACTGAAACAGGATACAAGTGGAAAATATAAAGATCCAGTCCATTTACAAAATTGGAGGCCCCTTACACTTCAGTGTTGTGATGCAAAAATCCTAGCAAAATGTATAGCGCATAGAATTAAAAAGGTATTGTCGGATATTATTCATTCTAATCAGACAGGTTTTTTACATGGAAGATACATTGGAGATAATATAAGGCAAGTATTGGAAACAATAGAACACTATGGAAAATATGGGAAACCAGGCCTGCTATTCATAGCAGACTTCGAAAAGGCATTTGATAAAGTTCGACTGGGGTTTATATATAAATGCCTGGAGCATTTCAATTTTGGAGAATCTCTTATAAAATGGGTCAAAATCATGTATAGTAACCCTAGGTGTAAAATAGTAAATAATGGCTATTTCTCAGAAAGTTTTAAACTGTCAAGAGGACTGAAACAAGGTTGTCCACTATCGGCATATCTATTTATTGTGGCCATCGAGATGTTAGCTATTAAAATCAGATCCAATAATAATGTCAGAGGATTAGAAATACAGGGCTTAAAAACAAAGGTGTCATTGTACGCAGATGATTCATGTTTTCTTTTAGATCCACAACTAGAATCCCTCCACAGCCTCATAGAGGATCTAGATACATTTTCTAACCTCTCTGGATTAAAACCAAATTATGACAAATGTACTATATTACGTATTGGATCACTAAAAAATACAATTTTTACATTACCATGTAGTTTACCAATAAAATGGTCTGATGGTGATGTGGATATACTCGGAATACATATCCCAAAGGAAATAAATGATCTCACTTCAATAAATTTTTATAGAAAGTTAGCAAAAATAGATAAGATCTTACTACCATGGAAAGGAAGATACCTGTCAATTTGTGGAAAAATCACCCTGATTAACTCTTTAGTATTATCCCAGTTTACCTATTTGCTTATGGTCTTGCCTACGCCTAGCAAACAGTTTTTTAAATGATATGAGAAAAAAATATTTAATTTTATTTGGAACGGCAAGCCAGACAAAATTAAAAGAGCATATTTATATAATGAATATGAATTCGGAGGACAGAAATTATTAAATATTAAAGCATTAGACCTATCACTAAAATCTTCAGTCATCCAAAAGTTATACTTAAATCCGAACTGGTTCTCAAGCAAATTAGTAAGATTGTCTCACCCAATGTTCAAGAAAGGCCTTTTTCCCTTTATTCAGATTACAACCTCTCACTTTCAGTTATTTGAAAAGAAAATAATCTCCCAAATTTCACTATTTCTAAAACAAGCCATAGAAAGTTGGTTGCAATTTCAATTTAATCCTCCAGAAACGACAGAACAAATAATGCAACAAATATTGTGGTTAAATTCAAATATACTAATTGACAAAAAACCTTAATTTTTTGACAGAATGTTTAAAAAAGGTATAATCTTCGTAAATGATATCATCGGTAGGACTGGTGGAGTTATGTCGCACATGCAGCTAACAAAAACATATGGAAATGTCTGCTCTACCCAAAATTACAACCAAATAATTGCAGCCTTACCGCAAAAGTGGAAGAGGAAAGTGGAAGGGGGAGAAAGTAAGGAACTTGTCTGTCGGCCTTGCATTAAAGAACATAATTGGTTAAGGAAAACTGTGATAAATAAAAAAGTATATCAGTTTCACTTAAGGACCAAAGGATTGACAGCCATCCCATATAGATTGCAAAATAGTTGGGAAGAGATCTTTGACGTACCGATCCCATGGCATAGTGTTTATGAACTGACACGCAAAACGACACCGGATTCAAAAATTAGAATCTTTCAATTTAAATTATTATATAAAATTCTTGCTACCAATAGAATGTTATTTATATGGGGGATACAATCTTCCCAGCTCTGCAGATTTTGCTGTGAAGAGACAGAATCATTAGATCATTTGTTTTGGTTCTGTCCATTTGTAGCTTGTTTTTGGACACAGGTCCAGGAATGGCTAAAGGATTGCAATATTTACCTGGAACTAACCTTGCAGATAGCATTACTGGGTGATCTGAAAAGTCATAGTCAATCAATCAATAACATAATAATACTTTTAGCAAAAATGTTTATTTTTAATTCACAATCTGTAGAAGCAATGAGAATAGAAAGGTTCAGAACTTTTGTAAAACATCACAGTACGGTTGAAATATATATGGCAAATAGAAATCCTATATGGATGGTGTTAAGAGATAGATGGGAGGTATTGAATAGAGTTGAAGGATGGGACTAATAACAAATAACAACAAATAATAACAAAGATAGCTAATAATGTAAGCATACTGTGTCCATAATAAGTATATAGGTTGTATGTTGGGAGCTTTTGGGAAAGAGCACAGTTAGAAATATATGGCATATAGAAGCAAACCGGATGGACATCATGAAAATGATCGGAGAGGTTGAGAGTAGAAGAAGTTCAGGAGCAAAAAAAATAAAATAAAAATAAAATATATATATATATATATATATATATATATATATATATATATATATATATATATATATATATAATAGAATTATTGTAAAATTAACTCTGTCCATAAGGTGTAGATAGTAAGTATAGACCGGAAGTAGAGGCCTGGGCATTGTTGTTCACTAATTTACTCCAAGTAGGGAAAGGATGGTGGGGTTGAAAAGTAATGAAGGGGAATATATATATAAAAAACATGGGGGATTGGAAGTGATGCAGACAATTACATTGATAGAAGATACAATCTATCTGCAATATTAAGCTGATCCATTCCCCCCCCCAAAAAATAAAAAATAAGAAAAATAAATAAAAATAATATTTTTTTCTTTTCTTTTTTTTTTTAATAAAAAAAATATATATATTAGCTCAAGTCAGTTGCCGTCAACATTTTTTTATTTTATTTTACTAGGCAAGTCAGTTCAAAACAAATTCTTATTTACAATGACGGCCTACACCAGCCAAAGCCGGACGACGCTGGGCCAATTGTGCGCCGCCATATGGAACTCCCAATCACGGCCGGTTGTGATACAGCCTGGAATCGAACCAGGGAGTCTGTAGTGACGCCTCAAGCACTGAGATGCATTGCCTTAGATCACTGCTCCACTCGAGAGCCCCGTGTTTATTGTTTATGGTTATAATGATTATAAGATTGACAAAAACACAAATTACAACATTAAACGATAATGACGGATGTAATGACCATAACAGTAAATGTAATTGACATGAGTCAGTTTATAAATGTAACATCACAAAGGGACTCGAAGAGACACAAAATATGCCATATGTAATCACCTCTCGATCGAAGCTACCCACGCACTGTAAATTAATCAGTGTTTTCTTTTCAATTTCCTCGCTCCTCATTGCTTGGATGACCATGTTAACATGTTGGCCTCTGTCTTCCCTCGTCTTCCTTGTAGAGGAAGTCCTAATTGGGTTTTTCAAGAGGCTCCGGGCTGAGGCGTATCAAAAGGTCCTGATTCCTTTGTCTTCTCCTCGACCTGAGCCACCTGAGTATCTCTCACTCTCTCTCTTCCTCCCTCTGTTTCTTCATGTTTCTGTCTCTCTCTCCATCTCCCTTTTTCCCCCTCTCTCTATCTTCCTCCATCTCTCCCTTTCTCTCTCTCCATCTCCCCCCTCTCTCTCTCTATCTCCCTCCATCTCTCCCTTTCTCTCTCTCCATCTCCCCCCTCTCTCTCTCTATCTCCCTCCATCTCTCCCTTTCTCTCTCTCCATCTCCCCCCTCTCTCTCTCTATCTCCCTCCATCTCTCCATCTCTCCGTAGAGACCCCATGGTGGTTCTCTAACCCTGGCTGGTCTCTGTTCATTACCAAAGGGGAAATGGGGTGTTTGATGCGGCACCAGATGACGGCTCAACCCCTCTATTACTTTTGCCACTCGCCAGATTTCAAATCAAATTAGCTGATCTGCTCAGACTGAAAGCCCTTAAATCCTCCTCTCTCTCGCTCGCTCATACACACACACACACAGACAGAGAGAGAGAGAGCGAGAGAGGGAGAGAGAGAGAGAAAGAGAGAAAGGAAGGCCTGTAGCATGGTGCGCATGTCCTGAATGCTAGTATTTCACACTGAATCACACGAGCCCTACACACACTCTATGAACATCTTTAGCCATCATTAGCCTTTAGCAGGGTGTGGTTGTAATATGACTATGCTGTTTCCTCTCCTATACAGAAGCACTGGGGTGGTTGGTATCTTTGTTTGTGCTGCATTGCTGTAAGGTTAAATAGACGTTCACTCAGAGTTGTTGGTAGCAAGGAAAACAGCATGAGATGGTTAATGAGGAAGTGGCAGAGGCGACACAGGAAGTCACTTGATCCTCTTCCCCGCTTACTGTCCCCTACCACCACCAGTGCCCCTGTACCCCACTGTGTGCAATAATTAGAGTCTCCAGTGCGCTGGTGAAATCTGCCCCTTTTCCCTATGATGTGTGTTGAGTATGTGGGAGGTGAAGAAACCACACACACACACACACACATTCACATACAGTGCCTTGCAAAAGTATTCATCCCCCTTGGCGTTTTTCCTATTTTGTTGCATTACAACCTGTAATTTATTTATTTTTATTTAGATTTCATGTAATGGACATACACAAAATAGTCCAAATTGGTGAAGTTAAAAAAATAACTAGTTAAAAAAAATAACGGAAAAGTGGTGAGTGCATATGTATTCACCCTCTTTGCTATGAAGCCCCTAAATAAGATCTGGTGCAACCAATTACCTTCAGAAGTCACATAATTAGTTTTTAAAAAGTCCACCTGTGTGCAATCTAAGTGTCACATGATCTCAGTTGATATACATCTGTTCTGAAAGGCCCCAGAGTCTGCAACACCACTAAGCAAGAGGTACCACCAAGCAAGCGGCACCATGAAGACCAAGGAGCTCTCCAAACAGGTCAGGGACAAAGTTGTGGAGAAGTACAGATCAGGGTTGGGTTATAAAAAAATATCTGAAACTTTGAACATCCCACGGAGCACCATTAAATCCATTATAAAAATGTTTAAAGAATATGTCAGCACAACAAACCTGCCAAGAGAGGGCCGCCCACCAAAACTCACGGACCAGGCAAGGAGGGCATTAATCAGAGAGGCAACAAAGAGACCAAAGATAACCCTGAAGGAGCTGCAAAGCGGAGATTGGAGTATCTGTCCATAGGACCACTTTAAGCCGTACACTCCACAGAGCTGGGTTTTACAGAAGAGTGGCCAGAAAAAAAGCCATTGCTTAAAGAAAAAAATAAGCAAACACATTTGGTGTTCGCCAAAAGGCATGTGGGAGACTCCCTAAACATATGGAAGAAGGTACTCTGGTCAGATGAGACTAAAATTGAGCTTTTTGGCCATCAAGGAAAACGCTATGTGTCATCACCCAGAGAACACAATCCCCACAGTGAAACATGGTGGTGGCAGCATCATGCTGTGGGGATGTTTTTCATCGGCAGGGACTGGGAAACTGGTCAGAATTGAAGGAATGATGGATGGCGCTAAATACAGGGAAATTCTTTTGGGAAACCTGTTTCAGTCTTCCAGAGATTTGAGACTGGGACGGAGGTTCACCTTCCAGCAGGACAATGACCCTAAATATCCTGCTAAAGCAACACTCAAGTGGTTTAAGGGGACACATATAAATGTCTTGGAATGGCCTAGTCAAAGCCCAGACCTCAATCCAAATGAGAATCTGTGGTATGACTTAAAGATTGCTGTACACCAGCGGAACCCATCCAACTTCAAGGAGCTGGAGCAGTTTTGCCTTGAAGAATGGGCAAACAAACCCCAAGAGACTTGCAGCTGTAATTGCTGTAAAAGGTGGCTCTACAAAGTATTGACTTTGGGGGGGTGAATAGTTACGCACGCTCAAGTTTTCTGTTTTTTTGTCTTATTTCTTGTTTGTTTCACAATAACAAATATTTTGCATCTTCAAAGCGGTAGGCATGTTGTGTAAATCAAATGATACAAACCTCCAAAAAATCTATTTTAATTCCAGGTTGTAAGGCAACAAAAAAGGAAAAATGCCAAGGGGGGTGAATACTTTCGCAAGCCACTGTACTTCTGTGTCGCTGAAATCTCTAGTCTGGCAATAGGCTCTAAAATATTATGCTATCAAAGTAATTGTACTATGTAGTAACAATATCATTCTACAATCTACATTGTATGCCATTACACTTTTGCCTTTTTAAATAGTATCTTCTATCTGGAGAGCAATTTATCATTAACAGGAGATTTAAATTCCCTGATCCATTGTCCTCTTTTAATAAAATGTCATCCTGGGAACCTCTCAAACCCACACACAAATCATCTACTCTAAAGTGAATTGAGTTCCAGAGTTACTGAGATGGATTTTGGACTATAAAGAACCATTACTGTAAAAATAATTGATTGCATCAACCTGGCCTTTCACATGTCCGATCCATATTCCTAAGTGCCCGTGGAGCGAGGGGTTTTAACCTAAAAGGAAAGAGCGTAAGGATTTTGTCTGCCTGATATTGAATAGCACAGTGGTGTTAGTGTTAGTCATGCTGCTTTTCACTGAGCAACACAAAGACGCAAATGTCACGTTGTCATACTTCATTGAAACACACACACACTCAACAACACACCCTGGACCCCCGAGTCTTGTGTGTGTGTCCGTGTCAGAGAGTGGGTTTGTATTATTGTACAGTGTGTTCTCGAGTTCATGCCTTTTTATCACAAGTACAATTCCTTCAGGTGAGTTGAGAGGCGATAAAGTGAAAAGTGCATCGCCTCTGATGATGTGGTGCAAAAACCCATTAAATTAATCCATTCGAAAACCTCCAACTGTCTGTCTCTATGTATCTCTCTCTTTCCCTTTTTTTATTTATCTTCTCTCTCCCAAACACCCACTTTACTCTCTCTCTCTCTCTCTCTCTTTGCCTCCTACGTTAGTCTGTTACCAGCTACACCCTATCTCTCTCTCCCCCATCTCTCTCTCTCTCTCTCTCTCTCTCTCTCTCTCTCTCTCCCCTATCTCTCTCTCCCCTTTTCTCTCTTTCTCACCTCAGACATCGCATGGCGACACTCAGAGCAACATAGATTGGATCAGACTCTGTGTGAGCTTTAAGCTCCTCATCCAGGCAGAGAGAATGCATTTCTCCACTGACAGAGGCACTCTTTTCTCTCTATCTCTCCTTTTGGGACAGATTACCACACGCCGTCAGAGAAACGAGGGCCTATATCGACTTTAGCATTTGTTTGCCTCAGTTAGAACTCTTTTAAAGGAACATCCATATAGGTTAGGATGACAACACTCCCACAACCTGCACAATCCATTCTGTCCGCCAGTGTCTCTGTATGACATTTACATTTTAGTCATTTAGCAGACGCTCTTATCCAGAGCGACTTAAAGTTAGTGAGTGCATACATTATTAATTATTTTTTTAAATCTTTTTAAAATATATATCTTTTTTTATTATAATAATTTTTTTCATACTGGCCCCCCGTGGGAATCGAACCCACAACCCTGGCGTTGCAAACGCCATGCTCTACCAACTGAGCTACAACCCTGCTGGCCATTCCCTCCCCTACCCTGGACAACGCTGGGCCAATTGTGCGCCGCCCCATGGGTCTCCCGGTCGCGGCCACGACAGAGCCTGGATTCGAACCAGGATCTCTAGTGGCACAGCTAGCACTGCGATGCAGTGCCTTAGACCACTGCGCCACTCGGGAGACAGTGGGTGTAGTTAATTCTTGTGTATTTATGAATGTGTTCCACACCTGGGCTCAGTGTTCTCTCCTGGGCTCAGTGTTCTCTCTCGTCTTACAGGAAATGGGTACATTGTCATTGGTTTTTATGCAGTGTGCCATTATTTATAACCTCTAGGATGCTTTGTATAAGTAGGGTTTATTAAGACAATGATCGTATATCGTAAATCACTGATACGAATGCAATTTAAGGGAAGATCATTATAAATCCTTCTCCCATTTAATGATGCAGAACCATTACATTACTGTAAATCAAAGTATCATACTAAATAAGAATGGTTTTTCTCCCCTTTTTCAAACTTCTCTCTCTCTCTTTCTCTCTCTCTCTGTTGTCTCTCTCTTTCTGTTCTCTCTCTCTGTCTCTCTGTCTCTTTGTCTCTCTCTCTCTCTCTCTGTCTCTCTCTCTCTCAATTCAATTCAATTCACTAGACTTTATTGACATGGCAAGTTAAATTACTTACATTGTCAAAGTATACATATAACAAAAATGGTGGGACCAACAGCAATAATAATAGAAGTAGTGGAAATGGGATTACCATTAACAGCAACTACAACAACAATATTAATGAGAATAACAATACATTAAAGCAATAGTAGTCGACCAGTCTCAACATGACTGAGAAGACACATTACATGGTATGAAAGCCAAAACAAAACAGGAAATATTATTGACATTACATTACACTTTTCACTGGCTGTCCCTCAGGTTGTGGCAGGAGGACACATATTTGGCTGCCAAAATTGCACATTTTGGCTTTTCACCCAATAAATATTTGATTTTTTCTTCCTCTTTTATAGTTTCAAATTCTATGTACTGAATGATAATTTTGGGAAATAAATATTCTCTTAGGTTTGAGTATTTGTAACAGTGTAATAGGAAATGCAGCTCTGTCTCTACCTCTCCCCGGGGGCAGAGTGAGCACAGCCTGTCCTCTCTGGGCAGCCAGGTTTGCCTGTGACGACCGGTCTCTATAGCCAGACTGTGCTCACTGAGTCTGTACCTAGTCATTGTTTTCCTCAGTTTTCTATCAGTCACAGTGGTCAGATAGTCTGTCACCATGTACTGTCTGTTTAGAGCAAAATAGCATTGAAGTTTACTTTGATCTTTTGTGGTGTCTTTCCAATAGGTGATATATTTTCATTTTTGCTTTGTGATGATTTGGTTGGGCCAGACTTTCTGAGTGCTGTCCTGAGGCTCTATGATGTTGTTTGTTTAATTTATTCCAATTCTCCCAGAAGTGGTTTCCTCAATTACATCCAGCTGATTTCTAATGTGCTGTTCCTTTTTTGTTCTTAGGGTGTGTTTGTATTGCTTCAGTGTTTCCCCATATTGAAGGCGTATATTTTTGTTGTCTGGGTCTCTGTGTTTTTGATTAGATATATTTCTCAATGACTTTCTTAGATTTTTGAAATCATTATCAAACCTTTTTTTTCATTATCTATTCTTTTTGGTTTGCTCTTATGTTTCTTTAGATTAGCCAAGGAGGCTAATTTTTCAAATATAAAGTTTATGTTCCAAACGGCCATATTTACACCTTCATTGCTGTAGGAGAATGTTAAGGCTAAAAAGTTGTCCATGAGAGATTGTATTTTTTGGCTACTAATTGCTTTTTGGTAGATTTCTGTACTGTTTGCACTCCATCTATAGGTCTGTTTAGTACCATGTAATTTATTGGGCCGTGATGCTTCATGGTTGGGTTCTGCTCTTAGATACACTGTGATTTGACTGTGGTCTGAGAGCGGTGTTAGTGGGCTGACTGTGAAGGCTCCGAGAGACTCTGGGTTGAGGTCGGTGATGAAGTAGTCTACAGTACTGCTGCCAAGGGATGAGCTGTAGGTGTACCTACCAAAAGAGTCCCCTCTTAGCCTACCATTGACTATGGACAGACCCAGTGTTCGACAGAGCTTCAGGAGCTGTACTCCATTTTTGTTTTTCACTTTGTCATAGTTGTTTCTGGGGGGGAATGTGGGGAGGGAAAGGTTGTTGCTTCCCGGTAGGTGTTTGTCCCTATGACTGTTAATAGTGTCTAGTTCTTCTGCTGTTCTAGTATTCAGGTCTTGTTGATTTTTAGCAAGATAAAGAATTCTCCTGTTTTGATCAATTTGATTGAATTAGTTAGTTCAGATTTATACCATATTAGCATTCCCCCTGAGTCTCTGCCCTTTGTGATTCCTTTTAATTTGGTGGATGGTACAATTATCTCCCTATAACCTAGTGGACAGCCAGTGGAAACATCACCTCTGCACCATGTTTCCTGTAGTACTACAATATCAACATCATCAATTTCTTTAAGGAAGTCTGGGTTTCTGCTCTTTAGCCCAAAAGCAGAGGACTTCAATCCTTGTAAATTCCAACATGCAACGTAAAAACATTTCATAACTGTTTTTTCTTTACCTTCAAAATGAGATAAACACTCACAATCCAACAAGAACTATTAAAATAGGATTTTTCAATTAATGTAAACTCGTATTATGCTAATGTGATTTGTTTATCATTTAAGATAGCATTTGTGTCATGCCACTTGGGTGGATGTAGTGTGAGGATGGTGGAGTTATTGTGCTCATCTTACCATGACCCTCGGCCTATCACGTGAGCATATTAGATTCAGCATTTGTTTGATGTCACTCATTTCGTTGGTGGGGGCTGGGCCAGTTGCTCCTCTCACAGCTTGTGCATAGCTCTGCCTGCCGGGCTGTGGCTCCTCCAGGTGTGGGAGGGTCTGGGTGGGTCTGAAGCTGGGCTGGGGTGGTCTGTGCTGCGTTGGCTGTGGTGGGCATTGAGGTTGGTTGTGCTGTGGCCGTGGCTGGGGTGTCCAGGGTGTTGTCTCGGTGATCTTGGGGGGGGTGGAGATTGCTCCGCTGTTCCTGGGTGGAGAGGTAGGGCTGCGGTTTAAAGCGACGTCCTTGAGAGTCTTGGCAAGGATGGGGACTGTCTCTCTGTACAGGTGAACATGGTCATAGAGACAGTCCAGATCGAGGGTGGGATGGTGGGCCAGGTGTACATTGGGTCGCAGGGCACAGTCCCGGGAAAGCCTGGAGTTTATTCTTTGGATTGTGGCAGGGTGGAAGTCCTTCCTCTGTAGAAGGGTTGACACCATGATCCTTGAGTTGGGGAAGATTGCGGAGGCCTTCTCAATCACTCCCCGTAGTGAAGTCGCCACCCCTTTACTTCTCTCTCTCTCCCCCTCTCTTTTTCTCTCTTTCTCTCCCTTTTCTCTCTCTCTCTCTCTCTCTCTCTCTCTCTCTCTCTCTCTCTCTCTCTCTCTCTCTCTCTCTCTCTCTCTCTCTGTTGTCTCTCTCTGTTCTCTCTCTCTTCTCTCTCTCTCTCTCTCTCTCTCTCTCTCTCTCTCTCTCTCTCTCGTTCTCTCTCTCGTTCTCTCACTCTCTCTCGTTCTCTCTCTCGTTCTCTCACTCTCTCTCTCTCTCTCTGTTGTCTCTCTCTCTCTGCAGGTGTGTTGTAGTCTAAATGGTGGTGCTGTGAGGTCTTTTCCAGGGCCTGCGCTGCTCTTTTCTCTTCCAGCTCCCTGGCAGATGTTGTCTTTCGTTACGTGGGCCTGACACTGTCTGGAGGAGCCCACATCTGTTTGGCACTGTCTAATAGGGCTTAGCAATCTACAAGGTGTACACACACCTCCGAGTCTGTGTCTCTGTCTCTGGCAGGGGAGGAAGAGACCAATAACGCTGCCTTACTTGCTTCAGTCTGGGGTATAATGTAACTTGGTGTCTATGTCGATGGAGGGGATTGAATCAGACACCTATGGACAAATTCTGCCTATGATTTACTGGACAGAAATTGACCAAAGCTCACCAGGGTCTAGGATGCTAGGTTGCTACCGCTAGCCCCTATCACTTACATTAGAAGCTAATCTTCAGGTATGGGTTAATCGTGGTTCATTGTTCTCTGGTCTGCCTCTCCTGCTACATTCAGTAGTGTTGCCTGGGTGGATTCTTCTCTAACACCCATCCCACCGCCACCTCTGCAGATACTGCGAACGGCTGTTCTGCTGCCCAGAAATGGGAAGTGAGATATTGAGAGATGGGGGAGGATTGTGCTGAGAGAAGGAAAAAAGAAGGAAGGAGAGATTGTTCAATCTTCCTAAGTTCTCCCATGTCAACTCACTCCTCCGCACACTCCACTGGCTTCCAGTCAAAACTCGCACCACTACAAGACCATGGTACTTGCCTACAGAGCAGCAAGAGGAACTGCTCCCTCCCTACCTTCATGCTATGCTCAAACCCTACAACCCAACCCGAGTACTCCGTTCTGCCACCTCTGGTCTCTTGGCCATCCCACCCCTACGGGAGGGCAATTCCCGCTCAGCCCAGTCAAAGCTCTTCTCTATCCTGGCACCCCAATTGTGTAACCAGCTTCCCCCTGAAGCTAGGAGTCCCTGCCCATCTTCCGAAAACATCTGAAACCCGACCTCTTCAAATAATATATTAAATAAGACATCTAAGGCTTTATTGAGGACAATATTACTATGACTGTGATATGTGGTTGTCTCACCTAGCTATCTTAAGATGAATGCACTAACTGTAAGTCGTTTTGGATAGGAGCGTCTGCTTAATGACTCAAATGTCAAAATGCAAAAGGAGATGTAAGGGAAAATAAAGAGGGAGATGGATGGACAAAGAGGATGTCAGAGGATGGACGAGGGAGAGAAAAAGGGTTGAGAGAGAATAAAGGATAATAATAAATAGCCTGGTTTAAACCCTCTCATTTCTCTCTCTGTGTGTGTCTGTCAGCATTCTCCAGATCGTCACAATGCCAGGCCTACCCTGCCTGCACCAAGCACAGAGCAGAAATATTGTATTAATCTATCGCCTTAATTTGATCCCCCCCATCTTTAACCCGTGGAGGAAATGAAAGATGGAGAGAATCAGAGGGAGGGAATGACGAAAGGAATCTGCAGAGGAGGTTTGAACAGGGAGTGGGAGTCGAGAAACCTGCTGCTGTGTGTGGATGATGAAAGGTTAAAAAGTCTGATAGATCTTTCTCTTTTAAATGCACCCGTGTGTGTGTGCGTTCATACATGCTTGCCTGTGCATGTGTGTGTGTGTGTGTGTGTCCGTGTGTGTGGGTGTGTGTGTTAGTGTATTGTTCACTTGCTACTAACAAGATGCTTCTTTGAAAGGCACGGAGCATTCATTCCCTGTGCGTGTCTTTTAAGGGGAGAAGCGCAGGGAAATGTCAGCCATTAAAAAGATAGAGCCCTGTCACGAGCACAGACGCCTAGCGCCGGGAAAAACAACACCCATAAACAATACACAAGAGAGAAATGGAGAGAGAGAGACAGTTTGCAAAGAGAGAAAATAAAAAAGATAGATGTATAGATTGAGAGCGCGAGATGGTGAGAGAAGAATGGAAGAAAGGGAGGATGTGTGGAGGATGATAGCAGTGTTTCTCCGCTATACCAGTGACTCAGCCTGACAGTCGTCTGTCACAAAGCCTTTATCTTCTCTCTCTCTCTCCTCCCCCCCCTCTCCCTCTTTCTCTCTCTCTCCATCTTTTAGGGTGATTGTTTAGTCATTCTTCTCTGATGGGGTGAAAGCTCACCCATCTCCTGCTCCATAGAGCTGCTGCATTGTGTAACACATCATTAGGTGTTTAGGGACAGGCTCCCCGGAGCTCTCCTTTCAATTCACTCCAATTCCATTCAAGACGCTGTACTGGCACCAATAGTGAATCGTGAAGTTTGCCAAACCAATTCTTTTTTTGTGTGGTTAAGTACAAATAGTGGTACCATAACGACATAAAATACTTCTAATGTTACTGATAATACATTTTTCCTCTGTGGAATCGCTCTCACTCAGACCTGTGCAGCTGTTGTTTTGTTTACCCCTCTATGTTTGCGGCCGAGGAAAATTTCTTAGGAGGTAAAAATTCTCCTAAACAATATCTTTGCTGCTTTGATAGTGGTCTGGGAAATATCTTTACGAAGGGACCTTTGAGGGTTGTAACGATGATCTTAATGCTACCAAGGCTCAAAGAAATTAGACCCTTGACAGTTACCACTGATTTCTTGTACCTAAGTGTTACTCACATGGAGCAAAGCTAAGCCTGGAATGGATGGGTGTCACCCTTCTCCCTCTCCTTCTTCTCTCAGTCTCTCTCCCTACTTTCACCTCCTTCCCCTCCCCCTCTTCTCCTCC
>NW_028162984.1:0-17496 GCF_964263955.1 Coregonus lavaretus | reverse complement strand
TTTTGCTCATTCTCTCTTGCTCTCTTCTCTCTTTCTCTCATTCTCTTTCTTCTCTCATTCTCTCTCTCCCTCCTCTCTCCTTCTCTCTCATTCTCACGCCTTTCTCTCTTTCTCTCTCATTCTCTCTCTCCGTTCTCTCTCTTTTATCTAATTCTTTCTCTCATTCTCTCTTTCTCTCTCGCTTATTCTCTTCTCTCTCATTCTCTCTCTCCTCTCTCTTTATTTCTCTCATTATCTCTCTTTCTCACTCTCACTCCATTCTCTCTCTTTCTCTCATTCTCTCTCTTTCTTTCTCTCATTCTATCTCATTCTCTTTCTTTCTCTCGTTCTCGCTCTCATTCTCTCTTCTCTCATTCTCTCTTTCTCTCATTCCCTCTCTCATTCCCTCTCTCATACCCTCTCTCATTCTCTCTCTCATTCTTTTTATTTTTCTGGTTCTTTCTCTCATTATCTCGCTCTCTCCTTTCTCTCTCCTTTCTATTTCTCTCTCCTTTCTTTCTCTCTTTCTCTCATTCTCTCTCTTTCTCTCATTCTCTCTCTCCCTCCTCTCTCCCTCCTCTCTCTCCTTTCTCTCATTCTCTCTCCTTTCTCTCTCATTCTCACTCTCCTTTCTCTCTTTCTCTCTCATTCTCTCTCTCCGTTCTCTCTCTTTTATCTAATTCTTTCTCTCTTTCTCTCTTTCTCTCTCTCATTCTCTCGCTCATTCTCTTTCTCATTCTCTCGCTTATTCTCTTTCTCTCTTTCTCGCTCATTCTCTCTCTCTCGCTCTTTCTCACTCCATTCTCTCTCTCTTTTCTCTCATTCTCGCTTTCTCTCATTCTCTTTCGCTCTCTCTTTCTCTCACTCTCACTCCGTTCTCTCTCTTTCTCTCACTCATTCTCTCTCTCCGTTCTCTCTCTTTTCTCTCGTTCTCGCTTTCTCTCTCTCTTCTCTATCTCTTTCTCTCATTCTCTCTCATTTTCTCTTTCTCTCTCTCTCTATTTCTCTATTTCTATATCTCTTTCTCTCTTTCTCTCTCCATTCTCTCTCTTTCTCTCATTCTCACTCTCCTTTCTTTTTCTCTCTCATTTTCTCATTCTCTCTCTTTCTCTCATTCTCTCTCCTTTTCTCTCATTCTCTTTCTCTCTCATTCTCTCGCTCTCTATTTCTATATCTCTCTCTTTCTCTCATTCTCTCTCCTCTCTCTCTCTCATTCTCTCTCTCCTTCTCTCTCTCCTCTCTGTCTCTCTGTCTGTCTCTCACTCTCTCTTGCCTTATTATCTTTCTCTCGTACTTTCTCTAATTCTCTCTCTCATTCCCTCTCTCATTCTCTCTCAAATTGAAATGGCTTTATTGGCATGGAAAGTGTTACCACATACAGTGCATTCGGAAAGTATTCAGGCCCCTTGACTTTTTCCTCATTTTGTTACGTTACAGCCTTATTCTAAATTGGATTAAATTAAATGTTTTCCTCATCAATCTACACACAATACCCCATAACGACTAAGCGAATACAGGTTTTTAGAAATTTTAGCAAATGTATTAAAAATAAAAACAAATACCTTTATTTACAGAAGTATTCAGACCCTTTGCTATGAGACTCGAATTTGAGCTCAGGTGCATCCTGTTTCCATTGATCATCCTTGAGATGTTTCTACAACTTGATTGGAGTCCAACTGTGGTAAATTCAATTGATTGGACATGATTTGGAAAGGAATACACCTGTCTATATAAGGTCCCACAGTTGACAGTGCATGTCAGAGCAAAAACCAAGCCATGAGGTCGAAGGAATTGTCCGTAGAGCTCAGAGACAGGATTGTGTCGCGGCACAGATCTGGGGAAGGGTTCCTCTGTGGAGATGGTTGTCCTTCTGGAAGGTTCTCCCATCTTTGCAGCACTCCACCAATCAGGCATTTATGGTAGAGTGGCCAGACTGAAGCCACTCTTGAGTAAAAGCCCGCTTGGAGTTTGCCAAAAGGCACCTAAAGGACTCTCGGACCATGAGAATCAAGATTCTCTGGTCTGATGAAACCAAGACTGAACTCTTTGGCCTGAATGCCAAGTGTCAAGTCTGGAGGAAACCTGGCACCATCCCTAGGGTGAAGCATGGTGGTGGCAACATCATGCTTTGGGGATGTTTTTCAGCGGCAGGGACTAGTCAGGATTGAGGGAAAGATGAACGGCGCAAAGTACAGAGAGATCCTTGATGAAAATCTTCTCCAGAGCGCTCAGGACCTCAGACTGTGGCGAAGGTTCACCTTCTCACAGGACAATGACCCTAAGCACACAGCCAAGACAACGCAGGGGTGGCTTCAGGACAAGTCTCTGAATGTCCTTGAGTGGCCCAGCCAGAGCCTGGACTTGAACCTGATCAAACATCTCTGGAGAGACCTGAAAATAGCTGTGCAGCAACGCTCCCCATTCAACCTGACAAAGCTTGAGAGGATCTGCAGACAAGAATAGGAGAAACTCCCCAAATACAGGTGTGCCAAGCTTGTAGCGTCATACCCAAAAAGACTTGAGGCTGTAATTACCGCCTAAGGTGCTTCAACAAAGTACTGAGTAAAGGGTCTGAATATTTATGTAAATATAATATTTCAGTTTTCAATACATTTGCAAAAAAATCTAAACCTGTTTTTGCTTTGTCATTATGGAGTATTGCGTGTAGATTGATGAAAAACTATTTAATACATTTTAGAAAACGGCTGTAACGTAACAAAGTGGAAAAAGTAAAGGGATCTGAATACTTTCCGAAGGCACTGTATATTAGAGACTTCCTCCTAACCACCTGGGAGTTAACACTGTTTTTTAATTTTTTTATTTCACCTTTATTTAACCAGGTAAGCCAGTTGAGAACAAGTTCTCATTTACAACTGCGACCTGGCCAAGATAAAGCAAAGCAGTGCGATTAAAAACAACACAGAGTTACATATGGGGTAAAAAACATAGTCAAAAATACAACAGAAAATATATATACAGTGTGTGCAAATGTAGCAAGTTATGGAGGTAAGGCAATAAATAGGCTATAGTGCAAAATAATTACAATAGTATTAACACTGGAATGCTAGATGTGCTTAAAAGAAATACTCAGTGTATTTTCTTTGTACTTTGATGGCTTCTGCTCTGCCATTATGAGCATGATTCCCATGATTTGTCTCAATGAATGCTCTATCTTTTCAGGTCCTGTAAAGATATTGATAGAATTAACGATCTCTCCTCTGATTAACACAAAGGCCTGCATATCGACAACAACAACGATGTCCTTTTTGCTATTATGTGATGTACTAATTGTGGAGGTGGTGTTCCTGTAACTGAGATATTTACGCAACATTTCCCAACTAGTCAATCGTCTGGCAACAGAGGAGACAAAACGGAAAACGTTCCAAGACACCATATACATCCCGTAATCCTCTCTTTATCGGCCCTCTCCCTCCCAGCAGCCCTCACTGCAGTCGCTGTGGGAAGGCATCATGTGAGTGGCCAAACATGATCTCACTCGTCAAATATACAGGAGGGGCAAGCCGGATCACTAATTCAGTAGGGTTCTCTGTCTCTCCTCTCCTCCCCTCCCTCACTCAGTCTCTTCCTCTCTTTCATCTCCCTGTTATGCAATGAGCATAAGACTCAGAGGAAGCAGGCAGGCTGTAGCTTGAGGGCTGTGCTGCTGCCTTGGACTACCCAAGGCCGGCCCGCTCATTAGGCAGGATTAGGCGGCCGCCTCTGGCGGCAGATTGACGAGGGCGGCATATTCTGAGCTAAACTGACCAAGACGCACCTCCAACAACAACACACAAAACCTCACACAATTTCTCTCAACCAGAGGCATATGTGCTTTTTAGCTGAGCTTTGATGCCGCCCTATGATAAGCTGTGCCCACTTTATCAAAGGCAGGGATGCAAAATATTTATCTTGTCCATTCCAAGCGCGCCTCTCCAGGGTGCTATTGGAGAGACGCATCGCTGCGGCACTCCACCAACATTTAGTTCAGGCTGGAGATACAATGTAATGAGACAAACTTTTTACATCATGCAGGTTTCTCCGATCAAATAGTCTAACCTAAATGGCACCCAATCAAATAAAAAATGCGCCGACGTGTTAACAAACAACACACACTACAGATACAAAAGCATGTGGACACCCATTCAAATTAGTGGATTCAGCAATTTTAGCCACACCCAGTGTATAAAATCGAGCACACAGCCATGCAATATTCATAGACAAACATTGGTAGTAGAATGGCCTTACTGAAGAGCTCAGTGACGTTCAACGTGTCACTGTCATAGGTTGCCACCTTTCGAACAAGTTAGTTTGTCAACTTGGGTAGTCCAAGGCAGCAGCACAGCCCTCAAGCTACAGCCTGCCTGCTTCCACTGAGTCTTATGCTCATTGCATAACGGGGAGATGGAAGAGACTGAGAGAACCCTGCTAGAGCTGCCCCAGTCAACTGTAAGTGCTGTTATTGTGAAGTGGAAACGTCTAGGAGCAACAACGGCTCAGCCGCGAAGTGGTAGGCCACACAAGCTCACAGAATGAGACCGCCGAGTGCTAAAGCGAGTAGCGTGTAAAAATTGTCTGTCCTCGGTTGCAACACTCACTACCGAGTTCCAAACTGCCTCTGGAAGCAACGTCAGCACAATAACTATTTGTCGGGAGCTTCATGAAATGGGTTTCCATGGCCGAGCGTCAGCTGGAGTGGTGTAAAGCTCGCCGCCATTGGACTCTGGAGCAAAAGAAACGTGTTCTCTGGAGTGATGAATCACGCTTCACCATCTGGCAGTCCAACGGACTAATCTGGGTTTGGCGGATGCCAGGACAACGTTACCTGCCCGAATGCATAGTGCCAACTGTAAAGTTTGGTGGAGGAAGAATAATGGTCTGGGGTTGTTTTTCATGGTACGGGCTAGGCCCCTTAGTTCCAGTGAAGGGAGATCTTAACGCTACAGCATACAATGACATTCTAGACAATTCTGTGATTCCAACTTTGTGGCAACAGTTTGGGGAGGGCCCTTTCCTGTTTCAGCATGACAATGCCCCTGTGCACAAAGTGAGGTCCATACAGAAATGGTTTGTCGAAATCGGTGTGGAAGAACTTGACTGGCCTGCACAGAGCCCTGACCTCCACCCCATCGAACACCATTGGGATGAATTGGAACGCCGACTGCAAGCCAGGCCTAATTGCCCAACATCAGTGGCCGACCTCACTAATGCTCTTGTGGCTGAATGGAAGCAAGTCCCTGCAGCAATGTTCCAACATCTAGTGGAAAGCCTTCCCAGAAGAGTGGAGGCTGTTATAGCAGCAAAGGGGGGACCAACTCCATATCAATGTAGATGATTTTGGAATGAGATGTTCGATGAGCAGGTGTCCACATACTTTTGGTCATGTAGTGTATCCTAAAAACAGGACAGGTCAAAGTAAAATGGACAATATGGAATGGACAATCGGGCTACTCACAACTGCTGTCCAGGAATTTCATCCCGTGTGCTAAATTGTCATGATCAGTGGTTTCAAGTTTGTATCCGTAAATATATTTTGAGCTGATCTGAAAATACTTATTCTGCATTTCCCGCTGTGTAAACACATTGCAAATATGCTTGGGATAACTCCTCCTGATAAAGTTGGGTAGCTGATATTCAGAGCTTAAATTGATTAGTCACAGGAATCAGGACTAATAAAACCAATGCAACGGCCTGTTTTACAAATGGTGGGCCTACCACATGGATGGGCGTTCCTGAGATAAAATGTCAGGCAACACTGTAGGACAGGGATGGGCAAGTCCAGTTCTCTGGGGCCTGATTGGTGTCACACTTTTGCCCCAGCTAACACAGCTGACTCCAATAATCAACTAATCATGATCTTCAGTTTAAAATGCAATTAGTTTAATCAGCTGTGTTGACTAGGGATGGGGAAAAAGTGTGACACCACTCCGGCCCCCAAGGACTGGAATTACCCATTCCTGCTGTAGGCTATAACTCCGTAATCACAGACCGACGCTGATGCCTTTTGGTCCTGTCCGGACCGGCCTTGATTTCTACGTCCACGGACGTTGGTTTTTGGTCCCGTCCGGACCAAATCTGAACCAATCATAGACGTCTATGTTTGGTTCAGATTTTGTCCGGTCTGGACCAGCCTTGATTTGGCCCAAACATAGATGTCTATAAATTTAGATATTTTCAACTTTCATCCAGAACCCAAAATGAACCTGATTTCAAAGACGTCTTTTCACCTTTCATTCAGAACCTAAATTTAATCTAACTTCAACGTCTGGAAAAATACATATTTTAGACCTCTTTTCAACATCATTTTGCTTACTGGGACAATTATTGTAGGGGCGGCAATTTTTTTGTCTGGCCTAGGGCGGCAGAATGGCCAGGACCGGCCCTGGGACTACCTAACCTTTCTTTGAACAAGGCTTTTCTTCCCCCACCCTAGCCAAGTGCTTATAGCCAAACTTGCTTTTCCTTTAAGGTTAAAGTAAAGCCTAGGATGCTGTGTTCTCTCTCTCCTCTCTTTCTCGTTTGTATGTGTGTACTGGCTTTGGCTATGTCTCGCTAATCTGGATTTGTTTCTCACCTTCCTTTGCCTCATGTCCTCTGATCATTGAAGGGTCTCTACAGATGATGTGCTTCAACTGTACTTATTTTTTATATCTGTCACAGAACTGTCACACTGCTTCAGAGAAATGCTATCAAATTTGCATAGCATCAGCGCTCACCTCAGCTACACAAGACTCTTTCCGATACGTCCCTCTCTCTGTCTTCCTCCCTCCCTCTCTCTGTCTTCCTCCCTCCCTCTCTCTGTCTTCCTCCCTCCCTCCCTCGCTCTGTCCTCCTCCCTCCCTCTCTCTCAAGGGTACACGCTGTGTCCGGAGGGGCCTATGCTGAAATGCGCTGACAGTAAGTTGACACAGGAGGGCTAAATATAGCCCCACAGGTCTATTAAAGGTACTCTGTCGGCCGGGGATACCTCAACGGCCAATGAAGCACTCTTTGTTTTTCCACTCCCTTGCTCTTTCTTGACTGATTTCTATCTCTCGCTACTCGGGTTAGACGATGAGAATAGAACTGGCGTCAGTCATGACAGGAGTTGTAATAATTGTATTTTGATGATGGTACAGATGATATTGATTGTAATGTTTTCCTTATAATGGAATCTGCTGACTGAAGTAGTGGAGCTATTCCTCATGGTTATTGGTTACTCTCTGAAGCAGTGGCTGAAACCTCTCTTCTCCTTTTCATTCCTTTTCCATCTCTTTTTCTAATGATGTGGATAGGAGGATACGAAGGCCAGTGAGACTTTCAAGTCAGCAATATATAGCTAGCAGCAGTAGTAGGTCATGACCTTCTGTGAATAAAGTGTATCGTAAAACATCACTGACACAGTTTGTGTACAGTGTGTGCATCTGTGTATTTCTGACACCTCGTCAGTATTTGTGAATCCTGTTTATGTACAGTAGCTGTGTGAGGGGTGTCATGCATCCAGCCACCTCTTTATAGCTGTGACCCCTCTTTTCAAAACGGAAGCACAAGAACACCTCCGGTTAGGTGACCCATTGATTCCCACACTGCATTTCACCAGCGGTGGGGTTTTACATTGCACACTACTTTGTCTTTGCCCTGATACATGGCTGTTGACCCTGAACCAGGTGCCCTGATACATGGCTGTTGACCCTGAACCAGGTGCCCTGATACATGGCTGTTGACCCTGAACCAGTTGCCCTGATACATGGCTGTTGATCCTAAACCAGGTGCCCTGATACATGGCTGTTGACCCTAAACCAGTTGCCCTGATACATGGCTGTTGACCCTGAACCAGGTGCCCTGATACATGGCTGTTGACCCTGAACCAGGTGCCCTGATACATGGCTGTTGACCCTGAACCAGGTGCCCTGATACATGGCTGTTGACCCTGAACCAGTTGCCCTGATACATGGCTGTTGACCCTGAACCAGTTGCCCTGATACATGGCTGTTGACCCTGAACCAGTTGCCCTGATACATGGCTGTTGACCCTGAACCAGTTGCCCTGATACATGGCTGTTGATCCTAAACCAGGTGCCCTGATACATGGCTGTTGACCCTAAACCAGTTGCCCTGATACATGGCTGTTGACCCTAAACCAGTTGCCCTGATACATGGCTGTTGATCCTAAACCAGGTGCCCTGATACATGGCTGTTGACCCTAAACCAGTTGCCCTGATACATGGCTGTTGACCCTGAACCAGGTGCCCTGATACATGGCTGTTGACCCTGAACCAGGTGCCCTGATACATGGCTGTTGACCCTGAACCAGGTGCCCTGATACATGGCTGTTGACCCTGAACCAGTTGCCCTGATACATGGCTGTTGACCCTGAACCAGTTGCCCTGATACATGGCTGTTGACCCTGAACCAGTTGCCCTGATACATGGCTGTTGACCCTGAACCAGTTGCCCTGATACATGGCTGTTGATCCTAAACCAGGTGCCCTGATACATGGCTGTTGACCCTAAACCAGTTGCCCTGATACATGGCTGTTGACCCTAAACCAGTTGCCCTGATACATGGCTGTTGACCTTAAACCAGTTGCCCTGATACATGGCTGTTGACCCTAAACCAGTTGCCCTGATACATGGCTGTTGACCCTAAACCAGTTGCCCTGATACATGGCTGTTGACCCTAAACCAGTTGCCCTCATACATGGCTGTTGACCTTAAACCAGTTGCCCTGATACATGGCTGTTGACCCTAAACCAGTTGCCCTGATACATGGCTGTTGACCCTAAACCAGTTGGACACCAATCACCAGCTAGGACTGTCAAGATATAATATTATCACAATACTTAGGTGCCGATACGATATATATTGCGATGCTCAAGTTTCTATATGTATTGCAAATGGATACTGTGATTTTATTGCGATTCGAGGTTCCAAACATGTTGCGCACCATATACAGTGGGGAGAACAAGTATTTGATACACTGCCGATTTTGCAGGTTTTCCTACTTACAAAGCATGTAGAGGTCTGTAATTTTTATCATAGGTACACTTCAACTGTGAGAGACGGAATCTAATGGTTTTCTTTGAGACTGTGGTCCCAGCTCTCTTCAGGTCATTGACCAGGTCCTGCCGTGTAGTTCTGGGCTGATCCCTCACCTTCCTCATGATCATTGATGCCCCACGAGGTGAGATCTTGCATGGAGCCCCAGACCGAGGGTGATTGACCGTCATCTTAAATTCTTCCATTTTCTAATAATTGCGCCAACAGTTGTTGCCTTCTCACCAAGCTGCTTGCCTATTGTCCTGTAGCCCATCCCAGCCTTGTGCAGGTCTACAATTTTGTTCCTGATGTCCTTACACAGCTCTCTGGTCTTGGCCATTGTGGAGAGGTTGGAGTCTGTTTGATTGAGTGTGTGGACAGGTGTCTTTTATACAGGTAACGAGTTCAAACAGGTGCAGTTAATACAGGTAATGAGTGGAGAACAGGAGGGCTTCTTAAAGAAAAACTAACAGGTCTGTGAGAGACGGAATTCTTACTGGTTGGTAGGTGATCAAATACTTATGTCATGCAATAAAATGCAAATGAATTACTTAAGAATCTTACAATGTGATTTTCTGGATTTTAGATTCCGTCTCTCACAGTTGAAGTGTACCTATGATAAAAATTACAGACCTCTACATGCTTTGTAAGTAGGAAAACCTGCAAAATCGGCAGTGTATCAAATACTTGTTCTCCCCACTGTATATATATATATATATATATATATCATCATTATCACCAGCCATGTATCAGTGCAATATGTATCTATTCCATTTCACATCCATTCAGTTCACGTATCTGTGAAAGCCAGCTTGGCTACCTCTGCTGTGCTACTTGTGGCTAGCCAGTGTGGAGGCAGGGAGAGGATGTGGCCTGGTGAACTGCGTGGGTAGAATGTAGCACTCTGCCATCGGCTCAAAGTGGGCTGATTCCTGCGTGGGGGCGGGGGAAACAGACAAATTCATCTGTAGAGAAGTGTTTCTACATGCAGAGTTGAGGCCATGGTCGATGGGAATTGGGTTGCAGGGGTGGTTTAGGTGCTCTTGGAAATGGGGACATTTTTTTGATGCTATTTTGAGTGGGTTTGTGGGTTGAAATTGTGTGCGTGTGTGCGCCTGAGGTGATTATCCAATTTCGAAATCCATTTCATGTATAAACAGGAAGGGAGCGGAATGTCAAATCCTTAAATCTATATCCAAATCTACTTTCCTCAATAGTTTGTGTGTGAGCCTGTGTATAATGTTGACCTATCTGTGTGTGTGTGTGTTTGAGAGAGGAGAGGATTACTGGGAAAGGGATAGGAAAACAAATCCGCTTTCCTGTGAGGGAAGAGGGCCAGGAGGTCACAAGCTTCGTCCGCTCCATCCGGAGGTATGGCCGACACCCGACACTGACGGGGGTCCCAGGTTAACCCCCATCAGAGGGGCAGCCAACCCATGGTCCACCTGTTAGGAAGTCATTAATCTCTCTGGTCCACATTCACCTACCCACTTACTCAGCCAAGAGCCAGCCACCCTGCCCTCCTCTCCCTGGCCCCCTCAACAGTGTTTGGCGGGTTCATTGTTTGATGTGCTGTCTCCATTTTCTCTTGTTCCTTTTTTGCTTTTCTCAGTCTTATTTGCCTCACTTTCTCTCGCTTCTTTACTCACTGTCTCTTGCCCTTCTCTCCCTGCTTTGTGCTGTGGTGTCCCTGTCTTCCCACTCCCTAAGGTCTGAAAATATCTACTGTTTCTGTGGTGGCTGCTGCCTTGCCTCTCCTCTGACAGGTTGGTGTATGATGCTCAGACTAGTACCTGTCCAGTCTAAGCAGTGAGTGACAGAGGATCTTCTAAGCCAGTGGTATTAAAAGTCGGGGTCACGACCCCAGGTGGAAGCAAAAATTAAGAGTACAGATTATTTTATGGGACAATAAACAAAAGTTATTAAGAGATTATTAGAAAAATACACTTTTATTGAGTAAATGTAATGAGTTGAATGTTATTTGTTGACGTGAATATATAAATGTACTCATTTTTAAGGTTATGTCATTAGAATTGGGATGGGGTCCCCAGAAATTCTGGTGAACAAAATGGGGTCCATGCTGAAAAAGTTTGAATACCACTGCGCTAAACGTAACTCTATGCCCTATACGGTACTCCCCATTCACTGTCTATATGAACCTGACCTCAAACCCTACAGGCTGGATGGATGCTATTATCACCCTCTTTAGGATATTAACTTTAACCCTAACCCCATTCTGTTGAACTATCACCTCATTCATAGAATACCATTCCTAACCTCACATGCTCAACTTCATCCCATTATTCTTAGGGTATAACCTTTTAATCTCTAACCCCACTGGCTGAACTCTGAATTCTCATAGGATATGACCCCTAACCCCTCAGAATAAACTTGTATTAATTACCTTGTTCCTTTCTGTCCAAAGGCTTTCAACCTCAATGTCTGTCTGATGAAGGTCTGCTTAGACCGAAACGTCAAACTATGTTTTAATACAATAAAATGGAGAGAGCACTTCCCCTTCAAATACATTATAAAATCAAAAATGTTTTTCCAATGGTGTTCTTCTTCCTCTCTGTGACCAGAGTGGTCTGAGGTGAGGTGAGCTCTTGAGACGAGTGGTCTGAGGCTGCATGGGGAAACTACCGGAGAGGAAGCTAGGGGCTAGCCAGTGTATGAGAGTGGAGTGAAAGAGCACTTCACAAGCTCCAAATTCCTCATTCCTCCCAGGCCTCACTTGTTTGATCCTGATCTCCTGGTGGCTAACGCTAACATGCTACCCCCTGTGACGTCCCTCTCAGAGACCCTCCAAACCCCTCACCACTCACAGATACAGGTCAGAATCAGATCATCCATAATCCCACCAGTTCTAGTAAGATAATATGGAGGATTTACGTTTTGGTGTGAAATCCTGAGGAAAAGTGCTTTTGTTGTTGGGTGGTAGTTCTTCAATCTGGACTAATTACCAGTTTCTTTGATCTTTATTTTCAAAAGGGCCATGTTTGAGACTTTTTGGCCAGAAAATGTGATGTTTTTGCCCAAAAGGTTTTTATTTTGCCCAGAGAAGAAAGGTGTTTTTCATACTAATGGAATGCCCTTTTTGTTTTGTGTTTTCATTCGTTCTTTGTTGTTCTACTTAAGTATCAGCATTAAAATTACCCCTGAATTAAAGATGCTTAGGCCCCTAAGGGTTTGTTGTGGAGTGGGGTGGTGAGCCCAGAATGTGTGGGAACCCGGGAAAGGTTAGCTTGCTTATACTGAAGCATGGTCTGAGAGGGTTATTAGCTGGGATAGCCTAGCTTAGCGCTCCCATTGTTTTACATTGGGGCAATTCGCAATTAGCTCTTGGTTTACACAGCGAGTAGTGGGTTCCCACAGGTGCTTTACAGTCCGTTTGGTATTAGCTCAAGTGCTAAAGGGGATTATGAGGCATTTGTAAGGCAGCTTGGCTCAAGTCAAATCCAGCATAGAGAACCTTTGGCAACTTATTGTGTATTGATGCTTTTCCAAGTATTCAGTCAATGTTTTTACCGAAATGTTTATACTCTTTGAATGTGTGAATTGCTTGTTTTCTACTCGTGTACCTGGCAAAGGCACATTGAATGAATGAGGACTAGTCTAGACTTTGACTGAGTGTTTCCTCTGTTTTGTGAGAAAGCTTTCAGCATGGTTCCTCACAGGGTTTGTAATTTAAATCTTTCCAGGAAGTGATATGTTGGGTCACCTTTTGTGCGATCCACCATACCATCTCATATCCATCTCGTTTATAATGTGTGCCTCTCGGTCTTTCACATGTCCAATCACATACCCTCCCTCAGAAGAACCAAGCTTTGCTTGACACCAAACATTGCTGCATTTTGTTTTGAGATTTACCTACAGTACAGTTAAGAGGCGTCATGCCCATAGGGGGCACAGGGGCACGTGCCCCCTCGGATTTGTCCTGTTTTTTTACTACTAGCCACCTAGCAATTTTATGAATTTGGCTTTAGCTAGCCCAGATAGGTTCCCAATCTTCCAACCTCATAATTAGCTGCCAAGAAGCCATTTCAGGCTATCAACCAAGTTAGAGTAGCTGAAAAAGACTCACATTCCTTTCAATCTTTTACCCAGATTTTAGCAGATTAGGCAGAGAAGCATATTTCGTATCTTAAAAAAAAAAAAAAAAAAACACCAGTCAGGAGGATACAGACAGCTCAAGAGGCATGCTTAGATATGCAGAAAAATATACATATTTTTGACCTAGAATTAAGCATAATGATAACGCTCTATGTTGCATAGCCCCCTCCGGACCACCCCCCAGCCATCCTCACATACTTTGTGCCCCTTCAGATTTTTGGGGTGCCCCTGACAGTTAATGTTAGGTCACCTAACAGTTAACATTCAAAATATTATTCTTGTTGAAGGCTCCTCACAGCAAGTCCATAGATCCTGAACCACTCTACTTTGACACTCCATTCTTTGCATGCCACCATAGCTGGCCGTAGCTTCACCTACGTGTTGTTGGCTGAGGGTTGTTATTATATAACAAACATTCCTAGTGAGCAAAGCACTAAGCGCTAGCCCTCCCTTTCTCGCTCTCCCTCTCTCCTTGCTCTCGCTCTCCTCTCTCTCTATCCCTCTCTCTGTCTCCACCCATCACTCCCTCTCTAAATCCATCACTCGATTAAGGCTGCCCCCCTCACCTCTCTGATTCAGAGGGGTTGGGTTAAACGCGGAAGACACATTTCAGTAGAATACATTCAGTTGTACAACTGACTAGGAATGCCCCTTTCCTTTCCCTCATCCCTCTCTCTCTTCCTGTCTCTCTCCATCCATCGCTCCCTCTCTTTCTCTCTCTCTGTCTCTCCCCACCCCTCCCTCTTTCCTGTTGTATACTTTAGCATGGTGAACTGTACGTTCTGTGTGATGATGTAAAGCCGCACTTGGCTCGCTGTCCAGATTACCTGGGACGATTAACCTCCCTCTGTCCTCCACACACAGACATTTAAGCCTCCATATGGCCACCTACCTTACTTTCCGTCCCTGTCCTCACTTTTCTTCCCCTTTTCAGCGAACTCTACTCTCTCTCTGCGTTTACCCTCCACTACACCACTGTATCCTAGGTACTGTTACACTACACATTATGGCCATAGAGTTTCTGTGAATTTAACTGAATTTGACCAAAAATTTATAACTTTTGTGACCTGGGCCCCTTGTGACCACCTGGCTATATTTCAACACTAGTCTAATGAAAGGAAGTCACCCATTTAGTTCTGTTTCTACCTCTTTTATATTTAGAAACTTTCCTCCACAATTCACGTCTGTAGTGAATTAGTGGTATACTTCTGAATTGATAGCGTGACCCTTGTCATAGTTCCACACTCTGCGGCCTTTGTGACGCTTTTGCAGTAGTTATTTAGAGAATGGTGCATGTGAGGGAAGTCCAGAGAAAGAAACTGATGTGATTGATGTCAATCAGATGAAATCTCCCCAAATCAAATTACTTTCACATAGCTGACTGAGTCATATGGTTTGAATGCTGAATGACATGCGATGGGGTGTTTTTCAGATTTTTCCGACTGCAGCAAAAACAATGGACAGAACAAGATTCCTGACACAGGCCTATATTGTGGAAGACAATCCTACAGGGTTCAATAGGCCCAAACAAGACTTTCTCTGGTGTTGGAAAGAACGCACTTCCTCCCTTTCGCCCCTCACTGTACAATACAATCAGGTGTGTGTGTGTGTGTGTGTTGTTCCACCTGGTTAGGAGTGGAGGTACTGAAGTCGGCTGGAGGTGAGCTCTGTTTCAGGTTGACCCCTGACCTTGTGGAGGTGGCTGATTTGCTGGGTGGACAGGAGTCAGGACACTGAAGGCTGGGTTTGTCCTGTTTTACTAGCCTCTCTTAGGCTTGACTGGTTCTCTCATCCAACTCTCTGGATCATTCCTCTCCCTCTGCCTTTTCACTTCTTTTATTTCCCCCACTCCTTTCGTCTCCTCCTTTCGTCTCCTACCTTTCACCTCCCATTTCTCTTCTCTTTATTGCTCCCAGTCTTCTCTCTCTCCACTGACATTCACCTTTTTAGCTCGCCCTGTCTCCTTGAACATCCCAACTCTCCTCTTTCTCTCTCTCTCTCTCTCTCTCTCTCTCTCTCTCTCTCTCTCTCTCTCTCTCTCCTCTCTCTCTCTCTCTCTCTCTCTCTCTCTCTCTCTCTCTCTCTGTCTCTCTCTCTGTCTCTCTCTCTCTCTCTCTCTCTCTCTCTCTCTCTCTCTCTCTCTCTCTCTCTCTCTCTCTCTGTCTCTCTCTCTCTCTCTCTCTCTCTCTCTCTGTCTCTCTCTCTCTCTCTCTCTCTCTCTCTCTCTCTCTCTCTCTCTCTCTTTCTCTCTCTTTCTCTCTCTTTCTCTCTCTTTCTCTCTCTCTCTCTCTCTCTCTCTCTCTCTCTCTCTCTCTCTCTCTCTCTCTCTCTCTCTCGCTACTCACTCTTTCTTTCTCTCTCTCTCTCTCTCTCTCTCTCTCTCTCTCTATCTCTCTCTCTCTCTCTCCCCCCCCCCTCCTTTTAACCTCCTCTCCTCTCTTCTCCTTGTCCTTGTTGACCTTACTTGTCCCCTATGTGGGTGACTGGGTGCAGGGGCTGCACGTGAGTGCTTGTGCGTCTGTCCCTTCGTGTGTGTGTGTGCATATATATGGAACAGGAGCGTGTAGTGCTCCTGTTACATATATGTGCGTGTGAGTCAGACTTTCCTGCTGAAGTTTTCCCCACATTCCCAGGATGTCTTGCCATTCCAGCGCGGTCCCCTCTCTTCCTGTTTCTTTCCGGCGGGCCACTGACTCTCCCAGTTATTTACGAGGGTCTTGGGAAGACGATCCCACCCTCTAGGAGTAGGGATGCTAAAATTAGGGGGGTCCATACACCCTTTCAAAAAGCAGCCATATTTGATACCTGCCGTTCCGGTGTTGGTGTGGATGGTGGCCTTCATCTTACTTCCTTTCTCACTTGTTGTTTGGCAGAAAGAACCAGGGTTCCAGTACCGACTGGTTCTTCCTTTCACTGTGTGAAAACTTTCCGCTGTGGGGAGTGTTTTGGCACAAAATGGCCGCCGGACTACCTCACCCAGATGGGTGCTACACATTGGAGAGTTCCCACCTTACAAATGTGAAGCACATTGAAAATTTAGCGAAAAGTGTTGTACAAATGCAATCCTTAGCTTCTCCTCCGTAGTTATTGATGCCTCCTCTCCAGAGAGGGGCTCGAGAGAGGGGAGAGGCGGCAGGTTCTCCCCCCAGTTTGCTGCCATCAGCTTGGGGGCACGCAATGGGAATGTTGTTCTTGGAGAAATGGGCCGATCAGGGATTTTGGGCATTTGGATTAATCAGCTTTGGTCACGATGAGGAAGAACTGTAGTTTCCTTTGGTTACTGCAACACCTGTTAAAGCGCATAGTTTAGAACGTACGTCAATGTACACACACACTGTGCGTTACCAGGGTAATGTGCCCGGATGGATGTCAGCCCCATTTAGCTCCTCAGCCAGCCCCCCTGTAGACTGACATCTAGATCAGAATCACGTTTATTCGCCAAATACATTTCCATGTACAGGAATTTTACTCTGTGAAATGGTGCTGGCACAATAAACAGAATATATGGACAAAGTGTATAGACGTGTCATGTACAGTCATACAGTATGGACACAATGAATGCCAAGCTAAAAAACAACAGACTACACTAGAAGCACTATCATCTACATTGTGAGTACTGTTCCACTACTGGCCCCAGGCCAGGGAGAGGAGAAGAAAGAGCTCTCTGAACTGCTACTACTAGCACCGGCATAGGATCAGAGGAAAAGGAGTGGATTTGTGTTGCTGTTCCTGTCCATTAGTGTTCTGCGTTTTGTTTGGACCCCAGCAAGAGCAGCTGCTGCTTCTTCAGCAGCTGATGGGGATTCCCCAAATCGTAAATGAGTTTAGAGGAGATAGATTGACAGGAGAGGAAATGAACAGAAGATAAAAGGATAGGAGTGAGATTGTTGTCGTGCCTTTGGTAAAGGCTGTAGAGTTGGGTAAACTCAATGTTCTGTTTGTGAATGGCTGCTGTATTTCCTGGATGGGGCTCTGTGTATCATTTGGTATTGCTTGTATGTGGGCTGTTCAGTCTGTAGCTCTAGTGTGTTAATGTACTCTGCTCACCTAGAAAGGGCGGTGACATGACACCCCATGGATCCTCAGTTTCCCCCTATCCATCCGATCCAGCTCCGGCTTAACAGCTGCCTAGGGTATGGTTTTCGAGACCAGGGTGGCTGAGCAGTGCAGGGAGAGGAAGTCACGTTGCAGCTGACTGCAACAACACAGCGCCTTTTAAAATGGGCTAGTCTAATGCAAAGCCACAATGACGCTCATTCACTTCCTAACCGTGAGAGGATTGCATGGCCATTACCTTCACTACACCTTCAGCCTTGGGTGGAAAGTGGCTGAAAAACAATCAGCATTCATGCAACTCTTTGCTTCATGCAATTCCATACTAGATTAGATTC
>NW_028162985.1:25000-38590 GCF_964263955.1 Coregonus lavaretus | reverse complement strand
GGGACAGACACCAAATTGAGACATCATGCAGAATTCTGCAATAAATATCCTCAGTGTACAACGAAAAACACCAAATAATGCATACAGAGCATGGCCGATACCGGCTAATAATCAAAATCCAGAAAAGAGCCATTAAATTCTATAACCACTTAAAAGGAAGCGATTCCCAAACCTTCCATAACAAAGCCATCACCTACAGAGAGATGAACTTGAAGAAGAGTCCCCTAAGTAAGCTGGTCCTGGGGCTCTGTTCACAAACACAAACAGAACCCACAGAGCCCCAGGACAACAACACAATTAGACCCAACCAAATCATGAGAAAGCAAAAAGAGAATTACTTGACACATTGGAAAGAATTAACAAAAAAACAGCAAACTAGAATGCTATTTGGCTCTAAACAGATAGTACACAGTGGCAGAATACCTGACCACTGTGACTGACCCAAACTTAAGGAAAGCTTTGACTATGTACAGACTCAGTGAGCATAGCCTTGCTATTGGGAAAGGCCGCCGTAGGCAGACCTGGCTCTCAAGAGAAGACAGGCTATGTGCACACTGCCCACAAAATGAGGTGGAAACTGAGCTGCACTTCCTAACCTCCTGCCAAATGTATGACCATATTAGAGACACATATTTCCCTCAGATTACAGAGATCCACAAAGAATTAGAAAACAAACCCAATTTTGATAAACTCCCTTATATACTGGGGTGAAATACCACAGTGTGCCATCACAGCAGCAATATTTGTGACCTGTTGCCACAAGAAAAGGGCAACCAGTGAAGAACAAACACCATTGTAAATACAACCCATATTTATGTTTATTTATTTTCCCATTTGTACTTTAACTATTTGCACATTGTTAAAACACTGTATATATACAGTGGGGGAGAACAAGTATTTGATACACTGCCGATTTTGCAGGTTTTCCTACTTACAAAGCATGTAGAGGTCTGTAATTTTTATCATAGGTACACTTCAACTGTGAGAGACGGAATCTAAAACAAAAATCCAGAAAATCACATTGTATGATTTTTAAGTAATTAATATGCATTTTATTGCATGACATAAGTATTTGATACATCAGAAAAGCAGAACTTAATATTTGGTACAGAAACCTTCGTTTGCAATTACAGAGATCATACGTTTCCTGTAGGTCTTGACCAGGTTTGCACACACTGCAGCAGGGATTTTGGCCCACTCTTCCATACAGACCTTCTCCAGATCCTTCAGGTTTCGGGGCTGTCGCTGGGCAATACGGACTTTCAGCTCCCTCCAAAGATTTCCTATTGGGTTCAGGTCTGGAGACTGGCTAGGCCACTCCAGGACCTTGAGATGCTTCTTACGGAGCCACTCCTTAGTTGCCCTGGCTGTGTTTCGGGTCGTTGTCATGCTGGAAGACCCAGCCACGACCCATCTTCAATGGTCTTACTGAGGGAAGGAGGTTGTTGGCCAAGATCTCGCGATACATAGCCCCATCCATCCTCCCCTCAATACGGTGCAGTTGTCCTGTCCCCTTTGCAGAAAAGCATCCCCAAAGAATGATGTTTCCACCACCATGCTTCACGGTTGGGATGGTGTTCTTGGGGTTGTACTCATTCTTCTTCTTCCTCCAAACACGGCGAGTGGAGTTTAGACCAAAAAGCTCTATTTTTGTCTCATCAGACCACATGACCTTCTCCCATTCCTCCTCTGGATCATCCAGATGGTCATTGGCAAACTTCAGACGGGCCTGGACATGCACTGGCTTGAGCAGGGGGACCTTGCGTGCGCTGCAGGATTTTAATCCATGACGGCGTAGTGTGTTACTAATGGTTTTCTTTGAGACTGTGGTCCCAGCTCTCTTCAGGTCATTGACCAGGTCCTGCCGTGTAGTTCTGGGCTGATCCCTCACCTTCCTCATGATCATTGATGCCCCACGAGGTGAGATCTTGCATGGAGCCCCAGACCGAGGTTGATTGACCGTCATCTTGAACTTCTTCCATTTTCTTATAATTGCGCCAACAGTTGTTGCCTTCTCACCAAGCTGCTTGCCTATTGTCCTGTAGCCCATCCCAGCCTTGTGCAGGTCTACAATTTTATCCCTGATGTCCTTACACAGCTCTCTGGTCTTGGCCATTGTGGAGAGGTTGGAGTCTGTTTGATTGAGTGTGTGGACATGTTTCTTGTATACAGGTAACGAGTTCAAACAGGTGCAGTTAATACAGGTAATGAGTGGAGAACAGGAGGGCTTCTTAAAGAAAAACGAACAGGTCTGTGAGAGCCGGAATTCTTACTGGTTGGTAGGTGATCAAATACTTATGTCATGCAATAAAATGCAAATTAATTACTTAAAAATCATACAATGTGATTTTCTGAATTTTTGTTTTAGATTTCAGTCTCTCACAGTTGAAGTGTACCTATGATAAAAATTACAGACCTCTACATGCTTTGTAAGTAGGAAAACCTGCAAAATCGGCAGTGTATCAAATACTTGTTCTCCCCACTGTACATAATATGACATTTGAAATGTCTTTATTCTTTTGGAACTTCTGAGTGTAATGTTTACTGTTAATATGTATTGTTTATTTCACTTTTGTTTGCTATCTACTTCACTTGCTTTTGCAATGTTAACATACGTTTCCCATGCCAATAAAGCCCTTAAAATTGAATTGATATAGAAACAGAGATAGAGACAGAGATATGGAGAGAGAGAGAGAGAGAGAGGGAGATAGCGAGAGAGAGAGAGAGAGAGCGAGAGAGAGAGAGAGAGAGAGAGAGAGAGAGAGAGAGAGAGAGAGAGAGAGAGAGAGAGAGAGAGAGAGAGAGAGAAAAGGCAGGACTTAAGTAGTGAGTGGAATTGTGTTTATTTGCCCATAATCACTGAAATGTTGGCATAGTTCAGTTGTGATGTATTAGCGTGTTGGTGTTGCTGTGGCGATGTGTCATGTTTCCGTGGCAATGATGAAGCTGCCGGTGTCGTGGCGCGGGTGGCCACAGTGAGCGATGGTGTGTGTGTGTGTGGCTGTAATTAAGGTAGTGAGTGTTTCCCTACAGGGCTGAGGGGTGACGGAGAGGAGACAGCTAATTTCACTCTGCGCCTCAGGGGGTGGCTGGACAGAGGGAAAGAGGGAACGGGGGGGAGTCACCCTTTGTGTGTGGCTGCAGTCAGCTGTTTGGCACACACACATACACACAATCCAATCCCCTTCCCCCTGCCTCTCCATGTTGTTCTCTGCATGTTATGGTACACTGCTGCCATCTGCTGGGGTTGGCTGTAACAAGTAACGTCAAAGTCATTGACTATGCTGTATGTTCTGGCTCATCTCCACTCTGACACTGTGGTTGGGACTAGAGTATATGCAGCTTGTGTTTCAGCCTCTGCCTTTCTTTCCCAAGTCCCAACCCTACACTTAAAATACCCCCCCCTCTCTCTCTCTCTTTCTCTCTCTCTCTCTCTCTCGCTCTCTCTCGCTCTAGCTCTCTCTCGCTCTATCTCTCTCTCTCTCCTCTCTCTCTCTCTCTCTCTGTCTCTCTCTCTCTCTCTCTCTCTCTTTCTCTCTCTCTCGCTCTAGCTCTCTCTCTCTCTCTCTCTCTCTCTCTCTCTCTCTCTCTCTCTCTCTCTCTCAATTCAATTCAATTCAATTCAATTCAATTCAATTTCAATTCAATTTAAGGGCTTTATTGGCATGGGAAACGTATGTTAACATTGCCAAAGCAAGTGAAGTAGATAGTAAACAAAAATGAAATAAACAATAAATATTAACAGTAAACATTACACTCAGAAGTTCCAAAAGAATAAAGACATTTCAATGATGTATCTCTCATGCCAAGACCAGCCATCTGAAAGACATTACATTTACATTTTAGTCATTTAGCACATGCTCTTATCCAGAGCGACTTACAGTTAGTGCATACATTATTTTATTTTTCATACTGGCCCCCCGTGGGAATCGAACCCATCTGAGCTACATCCCTGCCGGCCATTCCCCACCCCTTCCCTGGACCACTCGGGAGGCAACTGTGCCACTCGGGAGGCATGTATCAAGTGTTCCACCATATGCATATATACACACACTCCTACTCACACACATGCATGCAGAATGCAATCACACATACATAACCTCACATGTTCCTTTTATGTTAATGCAAGTTATGTTAATAGCATCACAGAAACATGGACAGTCTGGAAACTATTACTCTGCCTAACTGGGCTACATCATACTGAACTAAGGAGGAGATGGATACAGTATATAGTTCAGTACTGTAATCATTAAAGGATACTGTGAGATTTCGAGATCGAGGTTGTTTTTCAACTTACCCAGAGTCAGACAAAGTCATGGATACCATTTGTATGTCTCTGCGTGCAGTTTGGAGATTATTGAGGTTAGCATAATAGTTAGCTTAGCGCAATTGCTGGAAATGTCCCGGTACAGTAGCCAGCTCCTCTCAAAAACAGGGAAATAGACGTTCTAACGACTCCAAACCTGGGTGATTGGTCATTTAAATTCTTACAAAGCTATACATAGTCAAATTGTTTTATACATTTGTAAATGTTTTGTGATAATCATAAGAAACGAGATTCTATCATACTTACTCATTCTGTCCCATTGTCACATAGAGATGTATAGAGAGCGCAACGTTGTATCTGTCCCATTATGGCATCTGTGCATGCATGGGCTGTTCTATGTTGTCCTGCTGCAGTGGGCAGCTGTGTGAGCAACACACTCTGTTCTGTCATGCTGCACCTGTCATCCAGACAGACCTGGCTTCAGTGTACCAGATCAGTGTATGATCTCTGCATGACAGTAAGTACACACACAATACACACTTTTATTATCAGCAAATGAGGCAGTTGACTGATCAAATGTCCAATGCAAGACCACCTCCCTCTCTTCATAAGTGTCTCTGCAAGCTTCCTGTTTCCACCGTAAGGTGAACAGTCTTTTGACTGAATCCCGGGATAGAGAAAACCTTTTATTTTCTTATTTCTGCTCTAAATAGATGCTCAATGTCCCAATGATCTAATCTGAACAGCTGATTCAACCCTCTCATTGTCACCATCACTCAACCACAAAGTGATCATTAGCACGTAACAGATGGAGCTGTGAAAATGCTTTATCAGAAGACAGTAGTTAACACACCGCCATTTGTTTGTCAACTATAGTTTAATACATGCAGCTTCTCTTCTGCCATAACTTGTTGCCCCAGAAGACTAAATAAAGTAGTGCTCAGCAGAATAATGTCTTACATCGATAGAATGAATGCATTAGTAATCTATTTAACACCTGTAAAGTTGTCTGTTTTTCGTTTAGGGACTGGGAAGAAAACGCAATAACTCCAAAACAGTGGAAAGATTGGTCCTGTGCAACATTTCCAAATGTCATCAGTTTGACCTGTTTTAAGGAAATTAAAAGCTGAGAAAACGTTGAAACACGTTTCTGATAAGACTTCAGTTCGTCTTGAGTGCATCATTTATGTGGGTGAAATACTGTCTACTTGCATAAGTGTCAAAGATAACACATTACATGCACATTGGCATTTTCTCAAGAGATGCCGAAAGAAAGAAATAATATTTCTCCACTCCTGTTCCCGAGACAAAATTAACATTTGTTGTATAATTTCTCTGAAAGAAATGCATAATTCTGCAGGAGTTAATATGATGTTACGCTGCATGTGAGAGGTTAGGCCTACAGTCAGTATCCATATTTCAGTGACTATTCCATTTTACCCATATGGAATATTCTGTTTATTCATGAATACAGGGATACTCATGAGCGGAATATCATAGGTGCATGTAAACAGCTTATCCCGAATAAGATGTTAAGCAAGATATAACCTACTATCCGGAATACTGTGCGCATGTAAATGTGGTCATTGTTTAGGACCTTAGTGATTCAGAGGTTCCTCATTTATCATAGAAATAAAATGTTTTCTCTATGAGACAATCTTCTCTTTTCTTTTCTCTGTGGCCCAACTGTGTTGAATGTCTTGATATGGACACAGCATTTCCTCTCCCTCTCTTATTCTCTTTTGTTCTGTCTCCCTCCTTCTTTCAGGTCCTAGGCACCCCCTGTGAGGATACCTGGCCAGGGGTCCACTCCCTGCCCCACTTCAAACCAGGTGAGGAACACACACAAACACACTCACACCATAGGTCCAACAGTCAGAATCAGACTTTGACTACAGCTCTACTTTGTAAACCTTGGTGGCATGCCTCTGTAGTTCACATAGCCCATGCAGGCCTGTGAGCCAGCCGTACCATCGCTGTGCCAACCCTGTGCCAGGCTAGAGCTACTGCTTCTGCCCTCTGGGAGCTCATTAGAGACAGACAGGACGGTGCTCGCAGATTAGTGTTGGCATGCAGGAACACACAGAGAGATAGAGGGGGAATTAGAGGAGGAGAGAGAGAGGGATGGAGGGAGAAGAAGAGGGACAGAGGGAGGGCAGGGGTATCGTGATGTGAGTGGCGTGTCTAGCTGTATCTCCTGTGACCAATTACAGAGGAACTGGGGTGTGAAACACACACATATACACACACACACACACACACACAAACACACCTAATCTCATGTCCTGTGGCCATGCCTGTGGTTGGCCATAGTTCTATGTTGTCCTGCTGCAGTGGGCAGCTGTGTGAGCAACACACTCTGTTCTGTCATGCTGCACCTGTCATCCAGACAGACCTGGCTTCAGTGTACCAGATCAGTGTATGATCTCTGCATGACAATAAGTACACACACAATACACACTTTTATTATCAGCAATGAGGCAGTTGCCTGATCAAATGTCCAATGCCAGACCACCTCCCTCTCTTCATAAGTGTCTCTGCAAGCTTCCTGTTTCCACCGTAAGGTGAACAGTCTTTTGACTGAATCCCGGGATAGAGAAAACCTTTTATTTTCTTATTTCTGCTCTAAATGGATGCTCAATGTCACAATGATATAATCTGAACAGCTGATTCAATCCTCTCAATGTCACCAACACTCAACCACAAAGTGATCATTAGCACGTAACAGATGGAGCTGTGAAAATGCTTTATCAGAAGACAGTAGTTAACACTCTGAGTGTAGTTATATCTTCCCAACACCAGAGGACAGTGTTGTCTCACTCTATCCCTCTGAATCTATCCTACCAAGCTGAGAGCTTCTCAATCTGGCCATGTTTTATTCTTCCTCCTGAACTGTAATCAGTTTCCAGACATTAAATCAAACACAGAGATCGTATCAGCACGTTGTATATGATTCTTCACATTCTCAGCGTTACTTTCGATAATTCACAGCAATGTTTACAGCCCTGGTTTATTTTCACTCTGGTGTTCGCAGCACAACCGTTTGGGTTTGAAATGTAGACAGACATAACTACAGTATATCAGACATTTGAGAAAGACAGGAGTGATCTGAATATCAAAACAACTCTCCCTCATATATGCCCAATCCCTAACTCTGGAACAGAGTCTTACCATCTCTCTATCCTCCCCACCCAATAACTCCTTAACTCGAAATATAGCTATTCCGTATCTCTCTCCCCCTCTGTCTAGCACTGGAACAGTAGCTACTCTCTCTCTCCCCTCTCCCCCTCTCCCTAACCCAGGGTTGGCTGTCCAACTGTCTCTCTGCCCCCCTGTCCCCAGTCTATACCAGGAGGTTGGCAGTGACCGTGTTTGTCTGAAAACAGAGGTCTCCGCACAGAGGTTTTGGACGAGGGAGTCGAGCTGTCAGAGGGGCACACACACATTTCTTACACATTCACTCACACACATACACCCAGCCATTCATACCGTAGACACACACACACACACAAATACTTTTAAAATATAATAATAGTGCCATTTAGCAGATGCTTTTATCCAAAGCGACTTACAGTTATGCGTGCATACTTTTTACGTACGGTGGTCCTGGGAATCGAACCCACTATCCTGGCGTTGCAAGCGCCATGCTCTACCAACTGATGTTAACTTCTTGTTAAATCACATACTGTACAATGAAACTTTTGTTGCAAAAATTCACAAATGTGTCCTGATGATGAATATGAACATGTTTCTATTGTCTCTCTTTGTCTTTACCTGTTCAGACAGCTTTTCTGTCTACAGTTCCAAGAAGCTCAGACAAGCATGGAATAAGTAAGTGTACCGTTTTTGTCCCATAAAATGTTGTGCATTTGTGTGTGTGTGTGTGTGTGTGTGTGTGTGTGTGTGTGTGCACGCCTATACATGTATGCCAGGTCAGAGGGCCATTTTCCCACAGACCCACTTTTGTGCTCTTCCTGTCTGTGAATGTTCCCAAGGGCAATACGCTCCAGACCGCCAACCCCACAACACTCCATCCATCCATCCCTCTCTCTTTCTCTCCCTGAACCCTCCATACAGAAGAACCCTGGGACTGTTCTGGTCCAGAGACATACATTAGTAGCCCAGTTAGAGATGGCTGTGTGTGTGCTTCCTCCCAGCTCTCTACCCTCGGGGCGTCTAGACCTACAGACAGCTCACACACTCTTCCCAGGGTTCATCTGGTTAGAGGGGGGGCACCCAGATCGGGGTCATGCCACTGGTGTCGTGCCACCGGAGCAGCCAGCCCTGACACAGATGGCAGGAAAGGGCACAGGGGGCATTCCAGATGTGGGCCACCCTCTGCCCCTGGCACTCATCTGGAGCCTGGGGGGACAGGCAGAGACAGGGTGACTTGATGATTTGGTCACAGATACACAGAATGTCTCACAGTATTCTGGTCTGGCTCAGTGCTGAGAACTCTTGGCCTCTGTAGTGACCACATTGACCATGGCCCAGTGTTTAAAAGTCAAGGTTCCACATTCTCTCTCGCAGTATCACAGTTTCCTTTTTCAGATTAATATAAAATGTGATTGATGGCTCAAAACGAGAGAGAAATACAGAGTGGTGTGTGTGTGTGTGTGTGTGTGTGTGTGTGTGTGTGTGTGTGTGTGTGTGTGTGTGTGTGTGTGTGTGTGTGCGTGTCTACAAGTACAGGATGTCTAGTTTTTCTCTGAGTCTGTGAGAGAGATACTGTAGTAGTGAGGAGAGATACTGTAGTAGTGAGAGAGATACTGTAGTAGTTAGAGAGTTACTGTAGTAGTGAGAGATATACTGTAGTAGTGAGAGAGATACTGTAGTAGTGAGAGTCAGAAAGTCAGCCAGTTGATAGTGGAGCCAGAACAGTGGAGCCTCAGTAACAGACTGACTGACAGACAGACTGACCTGGGTAACAGACTGACTGACAGACAGACTGACCTGGGTAATAGACTGACTGACAGACAGACTGACCTTAGAGGACTGACTGCCGTCTCCCATGTCTGACCCCCCAGGATGGGCATGCCAAACGCTCCAGTTCACACAGTCTGTCTGTCTGTCTGTTTGTCTGTCTGTCCCTGGCCCCTCTCCCTGTCTATCTGTATGTCCCCCAGCCCAGCGCCCTGCTCCACTCCACCCCCTCTGCCTAGCCACTCTGGCCCCTGCCCCATTCCAACCTCCCCCCACTTGGACTCCAGCCAGTCCATGAGGAAATAAATATGTGAAGAAAGAAACTGGGAGGAATGTTAATGACCGCTGCTTCTTTCCCCTCCTTTTATACTGTGCCAGGTCCTGATGAAGTTGATATGAACACATTTATCACTCTCCCTCTCTCTCTCCCTCTCTCTCTCTCTCTCTCTCTCTCTCTCTCTCTCTCTCTCTCTCACTCTCTCTCTCTCTCTCTCTCTCTCTCTCTCTCTCTCTCTCTCTCTCTCTCTCTCTCTCTCTCTCTCTCTCTCTCTCTCTCTCTCTCTCTCTCTCTCGCTTGCTCTCCCTCTCCCTCCACCTCCCTACTGCTCTGACATGGATAGCTGGGGTAGTTTTCTCCTTCTATGGTTTGTTGATCAGATCAGACATTCACAAGCATCGTATGCAAATAACATGTAAGGGTCAGAGCACATGGCATGCTGGCATTCCTCAGTTTAACGGTTTCGGAAGTGCTTGTGTGTTTTTGTAATGGTAAGACTACCCCCCTGTTTACATTGATTGTATGTTCGGTACAGCTTGTACAACCCATATAACCCTGTTCTCAGCACTTTATTAGCCAGTAGAGTCTTTGAAAGTAGCTCGGCTGACGGTAGGGTTGCATGCCAGACAGAGCTTGTCAGTGTGTAGATCCGTTCTGCTCTCACATATCTCTTTGTGCAATAGTACCCTCATCCACAATGACTCACACATGCTGAAAGGCAAGCAGCTCTTCTGGACTGCTGTTGGGTCTTGTAGGGACATATGTTTTGACACAGCCACAAAGACTTTGTTCCAAAATAGCGTTTGGTTGCTAGCCGTGTTGGGTGCTGTTGAAAGGTCCTGTGGTGCTGCCGTGCCTTGCCTTAGTTATAACTGGTGGGGGAAGGAGTACAATAGGAGCAGGTGTTACTGCCTGTAGTCACACATAAACACACATAAATACACTCTCACAGACACACACACATACGCACACACACACGTACACACGCACACGCTTTCTGCCCTCCCAGGTCCCGGTTTCCTCATGGAAAAACATGAAAACATGAAAAGGCGTCTCGCTCTGAAGATGGAATGCTTCTTTCCGCTGTGAACGTCCCATCAGCCTGGGACTTTTGATTGTCGGAGGAGATATCGATCACAGATGTGTGCTTGTTTACTCAGAACATCTGACCTAGCTAGCTAGCTGAGTAAATCTTCATGCTCAGGCTAGCTGACAGCATTAGCAGGCAGGAATGCACACCTATATCAGCAACACAAGCCCTTTGTTTTCTAAGGCTTTTATATCGAGGTAAAGTTCACCCAGTCAGTGATACCTGTTTGTTCCTATGTTTTTGGCTCTGTTGTTGCTAGAAATCTAACAGCTTTTATCAGGTCAAATTAGCAATGACTGATATGATTTTGTACCTTTTTTCTGTCATGCTAAAACCTGACTTGTAAAGGCACACTACACTTACCGATTATACAGAATGTTCTAGATCAATCACACAGTGACCTGTAGTAGTCATTATAACCCCTGCGTTACCCTACCCTTAAGCCTCAAAAGTTATATTTCGTTTAAAATGTGAACTTACCGATTTTTACATTGAGTTCAACATCCAACAGAAGAAGGCCCTAATGGAGTTAGTTAGCTGTGTTCCTCTCTGCAGAGGGGTCTATTGAGTTCACTAGTCTAGATCTTCTCTATTCCCTCTGATAGGAGGAGAGACAGGAGGAGGAACTGTTGGAGTGGGCTTCAGAGTTCCTAGCATTAGGTCTGTCTGTGATGAGAACTCCGAGGACTATCTCTCTCTCTCTCTCTCTCTCTCTCTCTCTCTCTCTCTCTCGCTCTCTCTCTCTCTTTCACACACACACATACACACACACACACACACACACACAAACCTCGGTAGCTCTGGCAGAAGGAGGAATAACATCATGTTTATTTAATGGACTGCAGGCCTAATTACTGACTGACTTGGTTGTACTTTGTTATTTTTTCTGTTTCTGCTTCCCCTCGGTGCTGGATGGTAGGCGGGTTCAGGAGTTCAGAGCCTCCCCGTACGAACACACACGCGTCGCACGCACATGCACACACACAGGAGCGTGGGGCAGGTCGATGAAAGCCTACAGGGAGTTGAGAGGCTGCCTCTGTCTGCACCCTCTCTGATGAAGTCTTTCATTTTTCATGGTGACTGGGTCGGCCTGTGTCTCACGGGCATGCCAGGGAGAGGAGGTTCTATGCATGTAGGGTGTGTAGACCATGCTAACAGTCTGTTGTCCTTCTAATAATAATAAGAATTTAGTGGGTGCTTATATTTACAAGTGTGTATTATACATATGTGTGAATTGGGAATATGTTTTTTGCATATCCCTACTCCCCCTGAGACACCAGGTCATATCCCAACTCCCCCTGAGACACCAGGGCCAGGGTCTGCCATTGTCAACGGCGACCCTTGAGCAATTAAGTTTAAGTGGCTTGCTCAATGGCACATCGACAGATTTTTCACCTTGTCGGATCGGGGATTTGAACTAGCAGTCTTTCGGTTACCGGCCCAACGGTTTTAACCACTAGGCTACCTGCCACCCTGTTTCTGTTATGTAGGTTGTGAACCATGCTAACTGTCTGTCTGTCTTCCTTGTAGGTTGGGCTAGGTGAACCATGCTAACTGTCTGTCTGTCTGTCTTCCTTGTAGATTGGGCTAGGTGAACCATGCTAACTGTCTGTCTATCTGTCTTCCCTGTAGATTGGGCTATGTGGACCATGCTGAGGAGTTAGCCTCTAGGTTTCTCCAGTGCTTCCCAAAGAACCGTCTGTCTGCTCAGGCAGCTCTCCAGCACGAGTACTTCAGCCACCTTCCTCCACGGCTCTGGGAGATCTCAGACAGTATGTATACCTTTGCTAAGATCTCGCTCTCTTTATTTTCTCTTTATTTCTCTCTCTCTCTCTCTCTCTCTCTCTCTCCCTGCATCCCTACATCACTCCAATGCAATGGTCTTCCCCCCTCTTTCTATGTAGTTCTCCATATCTCCAACCCCCCCTCAATGCTTTGCAACATAAAGTTGTTTATGAAGGTATTGTATTAATATGAATTCTGTTGATCTGGTCAGCCACATGCTTCATTATGTTTGAAGTGTCAGTAGCTTCAGCCAAGATATGAAACAAGATCTCAAGGAGGCAGTCATCACATACAATGGATATATACAGTATATGTATATACAGGTACCTACCAAAATAAAGGAAACACCAACATAGTGTCTTAATAGGGCGTTGGGCCACCACAAGCCACCAGAACAGCTTCAATGCACCTTGGCATAGACAAGTGTCTGGAACTATATTGGAGGGATGTGACATCATTCTTCCATGAGAAATTCCATAATTTGGTGTTTTGTTGATGGTGGTGGAAAATGCTCTCTCAGGCGCCACTCCAGAATCTCCCATAAGTGTTCAATTGGGTTGAGATCTGGTGACTGAGACACACACACACACACACCCTTTAAACACCATTATGCTCCTTTGAGAACCCTCTTTCAAAGTCACTGAGATCGCTTCTTCTAGCATGGTAGCCAAAATAATTTTTATACATGACCCTAAGCATTTTTCTACAAACATTTATAATTTTGCTATCGCAATACCCAACCTGACATCCTACATGACAGTTCAGTTGCCATCGAATCAGAACAGGACATTCAACTGTGTCATTCAGAGATGACATACTACCCATATTATTTGACTAGAAACACAGATACATACAGAGCCAATCCCATCCAGTCACCCCACTCATCACCAGTGTCAAACCCCAAAGCCTGTTCAGATAGCTTTATAGGAGCTGCATTGGGACTGCCTGCCAGAGACAACCCACCCACAGGCTAGTCATTTTAATATGAGAATCATTTCATTTTAAATTCCCCAGATGAGGATTGATCTCTATTAATCCTGTTATCAGCAGGCCACAGTAGGTTGTTCTGTTGGGAGACGCAGGAGCTCTGCGGTGGTCACTGGGCTGGGAGAGAGTGTGGCTCTCTTTGTGCTGTTACACACATGCAGGCATGATTGCCACTCTCTCTCACACACACATACACACGCGCACATACACAAACACACACTAACACAAAGAGGCAGGCTTTTGATTGAGGAAGAATATAGT
>NW_028162985.1:2500-20000 GCF_964263955.1 Coregonus lavaretus | reverse complement strand
CCTCCTCGGCACCCAGCACCGCTCCTCCGGGCCGTACCCCTCCCACTCCACGAGATATTGGAGACCCCCCATCCGGCGTCTCGAATCTAGGATGGCCCGAACAGTGTACGCCGGAGCCCCCTCGATGTCCAACGGGGGCGGAGGAGTCTCTTCTATCTCAAAGTCCTGGAGTGGACCAGCTACCACCGGCCTGAGGAGAGACACATGGAACGAGGGGTTAATATTTTTGTAATCAATGGGCAGTTGTAACCTGTAACACACCTCGTTCAATCTCCTCAGGACTTTAAAAGACCCCACAAACTGCCGACCCAGCTTCCGGCAGGGCAGGCGGAGGGGCAGGTTTCTGGTTGAGAGCCAGACTCGATCTCCAGGTGCGTACACTGGCCCCTCACTGCGGTGGAGGTCGGCGCTCGTCTTCTGTCGACGGATGGCTCGCTGCAGATGGACGTGTGCAGCGTTCCACGTCTCCTCCGAGCGCCGCACCCACTCATCCACCGCAGGGGCCTCGATCTGGCTCTCATGCCAAGGTGCCAGAACCGGCTGGTACCCTAACACACACTGGAAAGGGGTTAGTTTAGTGGAGGAGTGGCGGAGAGAGTTCTGTGCCATCTCGGCCCAGGGCACATATCTCGCCCACTCCTCCGGCCGGCCCTGGCAATATGACCTCAGAAACCTACCCACATCCTGGTTGACACGTTCGACCTGCCCATTACTCTCCGGGTGGTAACCCGAGGTAAGGCTCACCGAAACCCCCAACCGTTCCATAAACGCTCTCCAGACTCTGGAGGTAAACTGGGGGCCTCGATCAGACACTATATCCTCGGGTACCCCGTAATGCCGGAAGACGTGAGTAAATAGAGCCTCAGCGGTCTGTAGGGCAGTAGGAAGACCCGGCATGGGAAGGAGACGACAGGCCTTCGAGAACCGATCCACAACGACCAGGATGGTGGTATTCCCCTGTGAGGAGGGAAGGTCGGTAACAAAATCCACGAGAGGTGAGACCAGGGTCGTTGTGGAACGGGCAGGGGTTGTAACTTACTCCTGGGCAAGTGTCTGGGCGCCTTACACTGGGCACACACTGAGCAGGAGGAGACATAAATCCTCACATCCCTGGCTAACGTTGGCCACCAGTACTTAGTACTAAGGCAGTGCACCGTCCGGCCAATACCTGGATGTCCAGAGGAGGGTGACGTGTGAGCCCAATAAATAAGCCGATCCCGGACCTCGAGCGGGACGTACGTCCGACCCACCGGACACTGTGGAGGGCTAGGGTCGGTGCGTAATGCCCGCTCGATCTCCGCATCGACCTCCCATACCACCGGTGCAACCAGACAAGACTTAGGTAGTATGGGAGTGGGCTCCACGCACCTCTCCTCTGTGTCATACCGCCGAGACAGGGCATCTGCCTTCCCGTTCTGGGACCCAGGGATGTAAGTGATCTTAAACACGAACCGGGCTAGAAACATAGTCCACCGAGCCTGGCGAGGATTTAGTCTCCTAGCTGCCCGAATGTATTCCAGGTTACGGTGGTCAGTCAGAATGAGAAAAGGGTGTTGAGCCCCCTCAAGCCAATGCCTCCACACCTTTAGGGCCTGTACCACGACTAACAGCTCCCTGTCCCCTACGTCATAATTCCGCTCCGCCGGACTGAGCTTTTTCGAATAAAAAGCACAGGGGCGGAGTTTAGGTGGTGTGCCGGACCGTTGTGAAAGAACAGCCCCGATACCGGCTTCAGACGCGTCCACCTCCACTTGGAATGGTAAAGTGGGATCCGGGTGCGCCAGCACTGGAGCCGAGGTAAACAGGTCCTTCAGTTTCCCAAAAGCCCTGTCCGCCTCAGCTGACCACCGCAAGCGCACTGGACCCCCCTTCAGAAGGGACGTTATGGGAGCTGCCACCTGTCCAAAACCCCGGATAAACCTCCGGTAGTAATTCGCAAAACCCAAGAACTGCTGCACCTCTTTAACCGTGGTTGGGGTTTGCCAATTACGCACGGCTGACACACGGTCAACCTCCATCCTCACCCCTGACGCAGACAACTGATAACCCAAAAAGGAGACCGACTCCTGGAAGAACAGACATTTCTCGGCTTTGACATACAGGTCATGCTCCAACAATCTCCTCAATACTCTGCGCACCAGGGCTACATGCTCGACCCGGGTAGAACTGTACACCAGAATATCGTCGATGTACACCACTACTCCCTGCGCCTGCATGTCCCGGAAAATCTCATCTACAAAGGATTGGAAGACTGATGGAGCATTCATTAACCCGTATGGCATGACGAGATACTCGTAATGACCGGAGGTAGTACTAAATGCTGTCTTCCATTCATCGCCCTCTCTAATGCGCACCAAGTTATATGCGCTCCTGAGGTCCAATTTTGTGAAGAACCGTGCCCCGTGTAATGACTCCGTCATAGTCGCAATCAGCGGGAGCGGATAACTATATTTCACAGTCACCTGATTTAGACCGCGGTAATCAATACACGGGCGCAAACCTCCATCCTTTTTCTTCACAAAAAAGAAGCTTGAGGACGCGGGTGAAGTGGAGGGCCGTATGTATCCGTGTCTCAGAGACTCGGCAATGTATGTCTCCATTGCCCTCTTCTCCTCCTGTGACAACGGATACACATGGCTCCGCGGGAGCGCAGCTCCTGCCTGGAGGTCTATCGCACAATCCCCCTGTCTATGAGGCGGCAACCGTGCCGCTCTTGTCTTGCTAAACACGAGTGCCAAATCCTCATACTCAGGTGGAATGTGCAGTGCGGGCATCTGGTTCGGACTCTCCACCGAGGTCGCCCCTACGGAAACACCCAGACATAGCCCCTCACACTGAGCAGACCACCCTTTAAGAGCCTTCTCTCGCCACGAAATAGTAGGATCATGGGTAATCAACCAGGGAAGCCCCAGTACCACCGGATACGCAGGAGAGTCGATCAGATAGAGCTGTATCGTCTCCTCATGACCCCCCTGCGTCTCCATCCTAAGTGGCGCTGTGACCTCCCTAATCAACCCGGATCCTAACGGACGACTATCTAGGGCATGTACAGGGAAAGGATTGTTAACCGGAAGGAGGGGAATCCCTAACTCTACACAGAATTTGCGATCTACAAAATTCCCAGCTGCGCCTGAATCTACTAGCGCCTTATGCTGGGAACGAGGTGCAACCTGTGGAAAACAAACAGGTATAGTTATGTGTACGACAGAAAGCTCTGGGTAAGTGGGGCGCCTACTCACCTGGGAGGACTCCCCAATGTGTGGTCTGCCGTCTCCTCCACCAGGGGACCCTCCCCAGCACCTAGCCGCGGTGTGCCCTCCACGGCCACAGTTGGTGCAGGGGACGGCCCCCCTCGGGCTCCTTCTTCTCCCTCCTCTAGCGCCAGCACCTCCGAGCTCCATCGGGCTCGGCTCGGAGGCGCTGGAGGGTGGAATGGGCGACCCCCACCTGGGACGTCCGCGGGTAGCGAGCAGGGTGTCCAGCCGAATGGCCATGTCAACCAACTGGTCAAATGAGAGTGTAGTATCCCTGCACGCCAACTCTCTGCGGACGTCCTCCCGGAGGCTGCAGCGGAAGTGGTCTATGAGTGCCCGCTCATTCCACCCTGCATCTGCCGCTAGAGTCCGGAACTCCAGCGCAAACTCCTGAGCGCTCCTCATCCCCTGCGGGAGGTAGAATAGACGCTCCCTCGCCGCCTTCCCCTCTGGTGGATGGTCGAACACTGCACGGAAGCGGCGGGAGAACTCCGCATAGGTGATAGTAGCGGCGTCTATTCTCCTCCATTCGGCGTTGGCCCACTCCAACGCCTTGCCGGTGAGACAGGAGATGAGGGCGGAAACGCTCTCGTGTCCCGAGGGCGCCGGGTGTACGGTGGCAAGGTAGAGTTCCACTTGTAACAGGAACCCCTGACACCCGGCAGCGGTGCCGTCGTACGCCCTCGGGAGCGAGAGCCGAATCCCACTGGGTTCCGGTAGTTGGACGGGTGGGCTGACCGATGGTGATGGTGCGGTAGGTGGGGGTGTGGGTACCCCGCTGGTCTCCCATCGATGGAGGGTGTTCATCACTCGGTCCAGGGCGTGCCCGATTTGGTTGATTCTATCCTCTTGACGACGAAGGCGCTCCTCCATGATCTCGGTGGGTGCGGGTGCTCCTGCTGATTCCATATAGATGGTGTGTAATTCTGTCAGGGTTGAGTGTAGAGGGAACGTGGAATCACAAGCAGGACACAGAGATTCGAAAACAGATGTCTTTAGTGAAGTCCGTAGTACAAGCCAACACGGCAACAGGCCATAGGCGAAAACAAACGCACACCGGACTGTCCAAAGTAAGTACGCACAACGTGCAGGACTCTCTAAGCAAAACGAATACAGAGAGCACAAAACAGAGGACCAACAACAACACGTGACATCGAACAATTACACACAACACCTGACCAAACACAAGAGAACTAAATAGGGTGCCTAATGAACACTTAACAATAAACAGGTGTAACAAACAGACAAAACCAATCAAACATGAAACATCGAACGGTGGCAGCTAGTACTCCGGAGACGACGACCGCCGAAGCCTGCCCGAACAAGGAGAAGGAGCCGCCTCGGCCGAAACCGTGACAACTGCACTGCGATAACATCTGCAAAATATGTGTACGCGACCAATACAATTTGATTTGATTTGGAAAGAGAGAGAGCAAGTGAAGAAATAGAGAGAGACATGATAAGCATGTGTGTTGTTTGAAGGGGGGAAGGCAGGAGAGTGAGAGAGAGAGAGAGAGAGAGAGAGAGAGAGAGAGAGAGATACAGAGAAACAGAGAGAGAGAAAGAGAGAGAGGGGGAGAGCGAGAGAGGGGGAGAGAGAGCGAGAGAGGGGGGGAGAGGGGGAGAGAGAGGGAGAGAGAGAGAGAGAGAGAGAGAGAGAGAGAGAGAGAGAGAGAGAGAGAGAGAGAGAGAGAGAGAGGGGAAAGAAACAGGCCTCACAGGCTGCACATGGACAGTTATAGAAGTGTACTGCAGAGCTATACTGAATGTTTATTCATGAGTGTGCATCATTCAGGGGAATGGCTGATGCAACATTGTACCTTGCCTTTGCAATGGCTGTCTCTGTACCATCCATCCTCACGATGACCATGAAGTTTGCTTTGAAGTTAATTTCGACCACCTTTAGGTTGACTTCCATTGTGTTTGTACTTCTTGCAATCAGCCTCGCAAACATCCGTTTTCAAGTTCAAGTTTCAATTTCAAGTTTCATATTGCACTGTTCCATTGGCTCAGAGGTAATAGTCTACAGTCAGCTCCTCTCCTCATCTCCTGTCCTCGTCTCCTTTCCTAGTGTCACAGAGAATGACTGGTGAAAACAAGCATTGCATAGGTCTCCACGACATTGCTTTTACTTGTGTTTTCACATCTGTGCAGAGAGGAGATGTGGTGAGAAAGGTATTGGGATGCAGACATTAGCAGTACCTGTCAGCAACCAGACAGACAGCCAGACATGTAAGAGTCAGACAGACAGAGAAAGCAGCTCTGGGTCAGAAAGAGGACACTATGGTCCCTCAGCATCACAATGTCACTTTGAAGATATACTGTCCACTATGTAGAGCAGCCAGACAGCTGTTTATGTGGCACACAAACATGCAGGCGCACATGCTCACACAGACACACACACACACAACGTTTAGCCATGCTGGCTCAGTGGCCACCTACCTGAGGGCCTCCATACGTCAGCATTTTGTTTACTTCAATATTTGCATATCCATACACATCCACACACACACACACACACACACACACACACACACACACACACACATAACCACACACTCACCAGTGCACGGATTTCACGCACCAGAGCACATCTCTACCAGCTGTCTGTCATATATGTTTTGGCTTCCTGTCCTATGTGCTTTAGCCAGCACCAATATGTTTCATCACCTTCAACTAGAGCCAACAGTAAAGCTCTGTACCCTAGTGTAGCATTTAGCATTTTCTCCAGCCGCCCTTGTCATAGACTGTTCTCTCTGCTACCTCACGGCAAGCGGTACCGGAGGACCAAGTCTAGGTCGTAAAGGCTCCTTAACAGCTTCTACCCCCTAGCCATTAGACTGCTAAACAGGTAATCAAATGGCTAACTGGACTATTTGCATTTTTCTTGCAAATATTTTCTTACTTTTTATTAAATTCTGAATTGTTGGTTAAGGGCTTGTAAGTAACCATTTCACTGTAAGGTCTACTACACCTGTTGTATTCGGCGCATGTGACAAATACACATTTGATTTGATTGATATAGTCTATATGCAATGTATACTGTATCGTACAGAGACAACAACTGGTGTTTTTGCTATGACAGTCTTTTTTAGGTTCACAGAATAACCTGGTAGAAAGTTTTCAGAGGGAAGACAAACTGCTTTAAAGCTGTCCCCTCCTGTGTGCCTGGGGGAGGGAGAAAGGAAGGAATGGAGGGAGGGAGGGAGGGAGGGATTACCTGAGGTACTGCCTTCAGGAATGGAGAGCTTTCTGTCAAATAACCCCGCTTTGCTCTCCTCTCAGTTTTTCTACTCAACAACAATCCCTGATTTCACTGGCTGTGTCCCCTTTGGCACACTCTCCCTTCTTTGTTTTGATTCTCTCCTCTCTCTCACCCTCTTTTTCTCCTTCTCTCTCTCTCTCTCCATCTCCCTCTCTTTGTAAACTAACATGCGGTGTGAATAGAGATTATAATACATTCCTCAGGAGTGTATTATGAATTGCCTCGGTCATTCCCTGTAGTTGGTGCATGAGTCACCAGTATGTGGAGATGTTTTTTAAGGCCCCATTTACTTCTGTTAAATCTTTCACCCTTCCTTCCTGCCTTCTTTCATGGTGGTCTGAGCTGAGCTGGGTACAGTCTTTGGACTTGAGAACAGCCAGCCTTCCAAGTAAAAGGGTGGTTGGAAGTGTTCTCTCTGTTTGACTCAGTTTGACTCAGTTTGGTGGTGCAGTATGGATCTTGTGTTTTTCCTGATTCTACTAAGCTCTGAATCACTACCATTACAGCTCCTTAATTTATGCCTATACATAATATACTGTAGATAGCACTTATCTATGTGCTGAATGTCTGAATGCTTTTATTCAGTGTAATAGAGGATTGTCTTAGTAGAAGTTGGTACATTAATTACTCATTCAAACATTAATTTATTTTCTCTTTTTAAATTATTTTTTTGACCTTCTGTAAAATCAGTTGGTTTGTTACATTTTATTGTCTGTCATGATTTTATTTTATATCATACCTCACTGTAAAACATCTTACTGTGAGTCTCTCCCCCTCTCTTCTCCTCTCCTCTGCTCCCCTCTGCTCTCCTCTCCTCATTGTTCCATCTCTATCTTGCAGCACTATAACTCTCATTAGCTGTCAGTTCACACCCTCTCTCTCTCTCTCTCTCTATTCCATCACTTTATCTCTCCTGAGTTCTCCCTGTCTTCTCTCTCGCTGTAATTATTTATTTCACTTACTCTCTCACTCCTTTTCCATCTCTCCCCCTCTGCTCCTCCTCCCTCCCTATGTCCCCCCCCCCCCCCTTCTCTCTGGTGCTGTGGGTGAGTATCTTTCTCTTTCTCTCTTCCTTTTGCCCTCTCTAGTGTGTGAGAGTAAAGCTCTTTCTTTCTTTGGGCCTGTGTGATTGACAGGCTTGGGGATTGGATCTGATGAGCCACGCTCTCTCACAGGGTCAAGGAGGCTAGTTAGCAAGAGTTGTCAGAGAAAAGAAAAAGAGGAGAGAGAAAAAAAGTGAGGGGGAGAGGGGGATGAGGAGGAGAGGGTTCATGACTCCCCCGGGCAGGTGTTCATCTCAGCAAGACAGCCCCTCCACCACACACGCACACACACACACACACACACACACACACACACACTCCCTTTCCTCACACTTCCCCCAGCTTGTCTCAGGAAGATGGGGCAGGCAGGTAGAGAGGAGGGGAGATAGAGCCCTACAGGGAGACGTGGGAATTGATTTCATGTGTAATTTGTTTATCACTAGAGGGGACAAATGCCATCCGCCTTTGAGGGGGGTGGAAGAGAGGGGGAGAAGGAGAGAGGCGGAGGAGGAGAGAGAGGGAGGAGAGGCAGAGGAGGAGAGGGAGGAGAGAGGGGGAGGAGATCTGACTCTGGATCTCTCTCTCATTACCATAAGTTCACTTCAGAGCTCCACCAGTTGTAGGAATGTTTTTCACTTGCTTCCCCTCTCTCTCTCTCTCTCTCTCTCTCTCTCTCTCTCTCTCTCTCTCTCTCTCTCTCTCTCTCTCTCTCTCTCTCTCTCTCTCTCTCTCTCTCTCTCTCTCTCTCTCTCTCTCTCTCTCTCTCTCTCTCTCTCTCTCTCCCTTTCGTTCTCTCTCTCTCGCTCTCTCTGTCTCTCTGTTTCTCTCTCTCACTCGCTCTCTCTCTCTCTCTCTCTCTCTCTCTCTCTCTCTCTCTCTCTCTCTCTGTCTCTCTGTTTCTCTCTCTCGTTCTCTCTCTCTCTCTGTCTCTGTTTCTCTCTCTCTCTCTCTGTCTCTCTCTCTCTCTCTCTCTCTTTCTCTCTCTCCCTCTGTCTCTTTCTCCCAACATATGGGCTTCTCTAATGAGCATAGCATACATAGCTTTTCTTCTTTTTTTCTTTCACTCTTCTTTTTGTTTCTCAAGAAAAGAATCCTCGTCTTGTGTGAAGGAGCCAACAGCTCACCAGCTCCTCATCCAGCAGCAGCAGAAGCCTCAGTGGTTCCTTGTGGTTCCTCTCTGCTCACTAAAACTGGGTTAAATGAAAGTTGTCTAATTAAAACTTGGCCTGTCTTCCATCTTCCATTGATGTGTTTGTTGGGAAGAATCTGTTAACGCTACTTAGAGAAGATGAGTTTCCCAAATTGACATATATGTCAACATAGAATGGGGGTGATAATAGACGGAAACTGGATTTTGTGTGTGTGTTTGCGTGTGTGTGTGTTGTGTCAGTGAGTGTGTATGCAAGTGTTATGTAAGTGTGAGCCTTCTGTCATGTTTTTGGTTTGTGTTTCCACTGGGGTTGTGCATATGTCAGTTTGGGAGACAGGTTGGCTGTGTACGGGGCAATTACCTTGACTAGCAGGTCGACATTACCGTGAGAAAAGAGAGGGAGGGAGAGAGAGAGAGCAGGTGTCAGGTCTCCTCACTAAATATGCACAACAGCCCAGCGCCCCAGCCAGCCTAAAGCAGGATGCAAATATATCCAATGTGCAACCAACCTCTCACACCCACAACTTCTCAAAGATTTTCTTTCATATTAGTGACATCTAACTCTGAATCACAGAAAGTACATATTTTCCCAGTTTCGTCATTCCCTTCCAAAGCACCATAGAGACCCTTCTATATTCCGAACAGTCTCATGTACATCATATATAAAATATTTGGCAGATCTCACACAGGGAGAATCTAGTCGCATCCATTACAGTGAATCATTGTTCTGAGGACTTGTAGCTGAAGTTGAGGAGGGGGGAACTGAAGAGCACTGGCTCTATACCACACGGCTGCTGTGATGTGAAGGGTCTGGCTGGTCTGCTGCTGTCTACAGATTTGTATCCCACTAAATATAGTTCATCAGTTTGAAGCAGGAAGTCAGCGGGAAGGAGGGAGACTGACCCGTATGGATCTGGACATCACTCACACATGACAGCCCCAGCAGGGAGTCTCCATGGTAATGCTGCATGGCCACACTGTAGCGGTGTGGATCGGAGGGTTGGAACACTAGTTGTAGTTAGAGAGAGAGAGACAGAGAGAGAGAGATATGAAAGAGATGTGTGTTGGAGGAGAGAGGTGACAGGGGGTCTGGGGCACTAATATTTTCACTAATACCTTTCTATAAAGTCTGACTTGGTTGACCTGCCCCTGGAGTGAGATAAGTGTACTAATGTTTTACAGTGACAGGATATTGATTTGGCTGCATGAGCCCAGATTTTCCTTGAAAGTGTGAGGTGTGTGTGTGTATGATTTGTGAATAGACCCTTTTGTATACTGGTAGCATGAAACTATAAATCTACCTATCGTTGCTCGGCTTGACGTAAATGACTAGCAACAACAAAGCTAATCACATAAGATTTGTAAATGGTTGTGTGAATGCCCTATTGTATTGATGCTGTTTCTGTGCAGCGGTTACAGTGTGATTCTCCAGGTCGGGAGGTCATAGCATCGACACAGTGTGACAGGAGAAGAGCTTTATCATGGCCGTGCAGCTTGGGCTGGTACACTGTCTGTCTGCAACACAACACATGGTGGCAGCTGTGGCCCTGTGTTCCCTCTGTGTCTGTCTGTCTGTCTGCAACACATGGACGCCTCTCCAAAACCATCTCTCAACACTTCTATGTCCGTCCTCCTATCTCTTGCTGTTTCTCTCCTTCATCCCTCCTTTCTTTCTCTCTAAATCTCTTTTTTTTGTGTGTGTATTTGTGTTTTTAAGCTCCTTTAAGCGTTTCACAAAGCTGAGCAAAACACAACCTGTGTGTCACTCAAAGCCTGGTCCCAGATATGGTTGTGCTTTCTTGCCACTTTCTATGATGATTGTCACATAAAGGCCTGAGACCATGCTAACTCTATCCGTGTACTCTGTCAGAGAGAAACTAGGTGAATGAGTGCAGTACAGCACCCTGTAGTTGTTTAACTGAAGGCTCTGCTGTGGGCTTGACCTGACCTGGACTTCATGTCTCTCTCTATGAGACTATCAATGAGTGTGGCAGGTTGTATGGACAGTTGTATGAGTGTCCTGGTGAGGTGTTACACAGTGGAGTTCCTCCAGGCTAAACGCAACACGTCACCTTGCTGTTGTCGCCCCTCGCTCCCTTCCTCCAGACCCTTTCAACACTTCCCAGGGTCCAGGGTCCAGTCTGAGCCTGGCTGAGGTTCACTCTTCCAATGGGTTCACTCTCCCATACAATCCTTTCACACTACTCAATAGCCCCTCTCCCTTTCTTTCTCCCTTGTTTCTTTCTCTTCTCTCCTCTGTCATTCTCCCTCCCTCCCTCCCCCCTTCCCCCTCCCCCCTCTCCTAGTCTCTCTCCGTTTAGCAGTGTGTCACTGATTTTTTGTTGAGAGCTGTTGTGTGTGTGTGTGTGTGTGCATTTGTGTGTGCGTGCATGTGTGTGTGTGTCCGTTTAGCGCTGATGTGTGTGATGTGTTTCACTGCGGCTGGTCTTGTCTGGCGCAGCGCGGAGTGTCACTCTCCCACGGGGAAGGTCGAAGGTCGCGGTGGCACTGTAGACCTCCAGCTGTTTGTTTTGTTCCTCTGGGCTTCCCACTGGCTGGCATGGCTAAATGCTAACACTTTGGATGTGTTGGACCAGTGTTGTTGTAGGATTGTGTTAGTGGCGCTAAATGCTTACGTTTTGGATGTGTTAGACTGCTGTTGCTCTGGGTACTGTTAGCATTACATGCTAATGCTGTGGATGAATACCACTGTGATCAGAGAGAGGGAGCGTGTCCACTGTTGTAGACTGTTAGTTGTATACATTGCTAACCATGTGTATGTGACCAATACATTTGATTTGATTTGATTTGTTACTACAAGTGCATTCAAATGAATGAGAGAGAGAGAGAGAGTGTAAACTACAAACTATCATAGACACATGAAAACTTTGCAAAGAAGATAATCTCCTCAATTTTGACCAGTCTCGCTCATTTTCCTTATTTGTTCTGTATAGGAAACATTCAACCTGTCCTTAAGAGATGACAAAGCATTATCTCTCTCTCTCTCTCTCTCTCTCTCTCTCTCACTCTTGAGCCCTCTCTCTCTCTCTCTCTCTCTCTCTCTCTCTCTCAATTCAATTCAATTTCAAATGAAGGCCTTTATTGGCATGGGAAACTTATGTTAACATTGTCAATGCAAGTGAAGTAGATAGTGAAATAAACAATCAAAATAAACAGTAAACATTACACTCAGAAGTTCCAAAATATAAAGACATTTCAAATGTCATATTATGTATATATACAGTGTTGTACAATGTGCAAATAGTTAAAGTACAAATGGGGAAATAAATAAACATAAAATGGGTTGTATTTACAATGGTGTTTGTTCTTCACTGGTTGCCCTTTTCTCGTGGCAACAGGTCACAAATCTTGCTGCTGTGATGGCACACTGTGGTATTTCACCCAGTATATAAGGAGTTTATCAAAATTGGGTTTGTTTTTTTCGAATTCTTTGTGGATCTCTAATCTGAGGGAAATATGTGTCTCTAATATGGTCATACATTTGGCAGGAAGTGCAGCTCAGTTTTCACCTCATTTTGTGGGCAGTGTGCCCATAGCCTGTCTTCTCTTGAGAGCCAGGTCTGCCTACGGCAGCCTTTTTCAATAGCATGGCTATGCTCACTGAGTCTGCACATAGTCAAAGCTTTCCTTAAGTTTGGGTCAGTCACAGTGGTCAGGTATTCTGCCACTGTGTACTCTCTGTTTAGGGCCAAATAGCATTCTAGTCTCTCTCCTCTCTCTCTCTCTCTCTCTCTCTCTCTCTCTCTCTCTCTCTCTCTCTCTCTCTCTCTCTCTCTCTCTCTCTCTCTCTCTCTCTCTCTCTCTCTCTCTCTCTCTCTCTCTCTCTCTCTCTCTCGTCTCTGTCTCTGTCTCTCTCGCTCTCTCTCTCTCACTCTCTTTGTCTCGTCTCTGTCTCTGTCTCTCTCTCTCCCTCTCTATCTCCCTCTATCTCTTTCTCTCTATATCTCTCTCTTTCTCTCTACTCTCTCTCTCCCCTCTCTCTCTTTCGCTCCTATCTCTCTCTTTCTCTCTATGTCTCTCTCTCTCTCTCTGGGCTGCAATATTATGTTAACATACAGCGGATGGGGCGTGGCCACAAGGCCTCTCTCTTTGATAAGTGGATCATGGAGAATGTGAATGAAACGATGACAAGCGAGGCAAAACACACATTCATCTCTACACACACACACACACACACACACAAAACACACACACACACACACACACACACATTCAGCCCTCCACAATATCGAGCTGTACTTTAATTAAACCTTACCCAGCTGCATGAATAATGCAACGAATGGCTCCCTCCTTCAATCCACAGAAAGAAAGTATCATTTTCTACTGCTTACCAGCCAGCCAGCCAGCCAGGCAGCCGGGTAGGCTGCATTCACTTCAGTCATCTTATCTCACTATGTTTCAAGAATACATTAAAAGCATTCCACCGTACGGCTCCAACCAGGGATTTCTGGTCATTTCCACCTGCCTGGAACATCTCATGTTTATTTGCTGTTCCGTTTTTTCAATTTTTTCCCCTATGTATGTAAATGTTTGAAATTAGACTGTTGTCAATGAGAAATGATGTAGGGGTTTTAAGATCAGTCACAGTGTAGTATGGCTCTCTGGTTGTCTTAGCTGGCCTAGTCTCAACCAGTGGTTACTAATAGCTTTACAATTCTGCTGATCAGAAAGAGTAAAAGTTAACTTTATGAAATTCTTCTAATAACCGACAGTATGACGTTTTTAGGCTATGTGCCCTAGCAGTAACGGTATGCTAGAATTAAGCTAGATTAGTTCAAATGAGTTATTGAAATGTGAAACAAAAGAACACACCGTTAAATCAAAGACCAGACCATTCCACAACAGCCTAAAGGAAAGACCCAAACAAATACACTCAGATACGTGATCACATCTCACTCTGGTACACGGACACACACACACGGACAGACAGAGAGAGAGACATGAGGTATAGATTGACTCATCGTGCTGGGGCTGCGGTGTAGTGATTTCACGCCTGGTTTGTTGGCTAACAAAGCCTTACGCTCTCTGCACTGCAGGCACTGATTTTCTGTGTGCATGTGTGTGTGTGCATGTGTGTGTGTGTACCACAGCTGTGTGTGTTACCTGGGAGACAGTCTGAAAGCCCAGCTTTCTAGGGAGGGAAAGAGACTGGGGGAAAGAAGAGAGGGAGGGGGGGGGGGGGGTGTATTAGCCATACGAGGCTCAGCAGGGCAGGGAGAGATCCAGGCTCCCCCCTCCAGCTCCACTCACCCCCAACTCCCAACCAGCCTCATTTCCCAGCTACAACCCTCCCCACTCTCTCTTCCAGCCCCATTCTCCCCCACTCCCAACCAAGCAGTATTGGATGAAATACAGCATAGCCTGGGAGTGCAGGTCTGAGTTATTAACCCTTTGCTGTGTTTACACAGATGCCAGGGAGGGGGTAGGGAATGAGGAGTATTTGGGACATTGAAGTGATGATGTCTGAATCCTAACACAGCAGGAGAGCCAGCCGGTCCCTGCTGTGACTTAGCGTGTGTTCAGGATACGTTCAGGAACGATTATTCCACGAGGCGCACAGCGGCAACTTTTCAGCATTTTTTGTGGCTGTTGCAATCTGATTATGTTGTTATGTTATTACACTGTTTATTTGCTTAGCTGACTTCCTGATCCAGGGTAGAGGGTTAGAAAAGTTGGCATTTTTCACATGCTCAGCCCTGTAAGGCTGCTGGGTTTATTAATGAGGGAGATATGAGATTTATCATGGGAGACTCTAGTCTAGGTCTTATACTCTAGTGTGTGGATACTCTAGGTCTTATACTCTAGTGTGTGGATACTCTAGTGTGTGGATACTCTAGTGTGGGGATACTCTAGGTATTATACTCTAGTGTGGGGATACTCTAGGTCTTATACTCTAGTGTGGGGATACTCTAGTGTGGGGATACTCTAGACCTTATACTGTAGTGTGGGGATACTCTAGGTCTCATACTCTAGTGTGGGGATACTCTAGGTCTTATACTCTAGTGTGGGGATACTCTAGGTCTCATACTCTAGTCTGGGGATACTCTAGGTCTTATACTCTAGTGTGGGGATACTCTAGACCTTATACTGTAGTGTGGGGATACTCTAGGTCTCATACTCTAGTGTGGGGATACTCTAGGTCTTATACTCTAGTGTGGGGATACTCTAGTGTGGGGATACTTTAGACCTTATAATGTAGTGTGGGGATACTCTAGGTCTTATACTCTAGTGTGGGGATACTCTAGGTCTTATACTCTAGTGTGGGGATACTCTAGACCTTATACTCTAGTGTGGGGATACTCTAGGTCTTATACTCTAGTGTGGGGATACTCTAGGTCTTATACTCTAGTGTGGGGATACTCTAGGTATTATACTCTAGTGTGGGGATACTCTAGGTCTTATACTCTAGTGTGGGGATACTCTAGGTCTTATACTCTAGTGTGGGGATACTCTAGTGTGGGGATACTCTAGACCTTATACTGTAGTGTGGGGATACTCTAGGTCTCATACTCTAGTGTGGGGATACTCTAGGTCTTATACTCTAGTGTGGGGATACCCTTGTGTGGGGATACTTTAGACCTTATAATGTAGTGTGGTGATACTCTAGGTCTCATACTCTAGTGTGGGCATACTCTAGACCTTATAATGTAGTGTGGGGATACTCTAGACCTTATACTCTAGTGTGGGGATACTCTAGACCTTATACTCTAGTGTGGGGAGACTCTAGACCTTATACTCTAGTGTGGGGATACTCTAGTGTGGGGATACTCTAGTGTGGGGATACTCTAGGTCTTATACTCTAGTGTGGGGATACTCTAGGTCTTATACTCTAGTGTGTGGATACTCTAGTGTGTGGATACTCTAGTGTGGGGATACTCTAGGTCTTATGCTCTAGTGTGGGGATACTCTAGGTCTTATACTCTAGTGTGTGGATACTCTAGTGTGTGGATACTCTAGTGTGGGGATACTCTAGGTCTTATACTCTAGTGTGGGGATACTCTAGGTCTTATACTCTAGTGTGGGGATACTCTAGACCTTATACTCTAGTGTGGGGATACTCTAGGTCTTATACTCTAGTGTGGGGATACTCTAGTGTGGGGATACTCTAGGTCTTATACTCTAGTGTGGGGATACTCTAGGTCTTATACTCTAGTGTGGGGATACTCTAGACCTTATACTCTAGTGTGGGGATACTCTAGGTCTCATACTCTAGTGTGGGGATACTCTAGTGTGGGGATACTCTAGACCTTATACTGTAGTGTGGGGATACTCTAGGTCTCATACTCTAGTGTGGGGATACTCTAGGTCTTATACTCTAGTGTGGGGATACTCTAGACCTTTATACTGTAGTGTGGGGATACTCTAGGTCTCATACTCTAGTGTGGGGATACTCTAGGTCTAATACTCTAGTGTGGGGATACTCTAGACATTATACTGTAGTGTGGGGATACTCTAGGTCTTATACTCTAGTGTGGGGATACTCTAGGTATTATACTCTAGTGTGGGGATACTCTAGTGTGTGGATACTCTAGTGTGGGGATACTCTAGGTCTTATACTCTAGTGTGGGGATACTCTAGGTCTTATACTCTAGTGTGGGGATACTCTAGACCTTATACTCTAGTTTGGGGATACTCTAGGTCTTATACTCTAGTGTGGGGATACTCTAGTGTGGGGATACTCTAGACCTTATACTGTAGTGTGGGGATACTCTAGGTATTATACTCTAGTGTGGGGATACTCTAGGTCTTATACTCTAGTGTGGGGATACTCTAGACCTTATACTGTAGTGTGGGGATACTCTAGGTCTTATACTCTAGTGTGGGGATACTCTAGGTATTATACTCTAGTGTGGGGATACTCTAGACCTTATACTCTAGTGTGGGGATACTCTAGGTCTCATACTCCAGTGTGGGGGATACTCTAGTGTGGGGATACTCTAGACCTATAATAATAATATAATATGCCATTTAGCAGACGCTTTTATCCAAAGCGACTTACAGTCATGCGTGCATACATTTTTTTTATTATTATATTTGTGTATGGGTGGTCCCGGGGATCGAACCCACTACCTTGGCGTTACAAGCGCCGTGCTCTACCAGCTGAGCTACAGAGGACCATATACTAGACCTTATACTGTAGTGTGGGGATACTCTAGGTCTCATACTCTAGTGTGGGGATACTCTAGGTCTTATACTCTAGTGTGGGGATACTCTAGTGTGGGGATACTCTAGACCTTATACTGTAGTGTGGGGATACTCTAGGTCTCATACTCTAGTGTGGGGATACTCTAGGTCTTATACTCTAGTGTGGGGATACTCTAAGACTTATATACTCTACACTTCCTTATTGGAGCTCATTTACTCCCTCCAGGCCACTCTGAGGAACAGTGCTCTGTCTCCTAGGTGCTATATAATGATATATATGAGCCTACACTACACACTACTATCATAGCTCTACCCTTACTATACTGTTCATACTATATATGTTAAACTGTACAATCTCTAAACTGTTCCGTAGTGTTGATAATCACTCCACAGTCTACACTGCTGTCTGGTAATGAGTGTGTGAGTTGTGTGTTGAGGGAGGTTCAGAGTGGTGTGCCTGCTCTGGCAGTGAGATCAATTAAAGGATGGATTTTTCAGAGCCCAAAAATATCCTCTAATTGTTTGTGTAAGCAGCTCTGCAGCTCTGGCTTCAGACAAGGCCATGGTGTAGGTCTCAGCAGGGGAGGAGAGAGGGGGAGTGGAGAGGAGAGAGGGGAGGAGA
>NW_028162986.1:0-38266 GCF_964263955.1 Coregonus lavaretus | reverse complement strand
TTTGATGAGGAGTACAGTGTTCTCTACCTGGACCAAGGAGGGGCTCTGGTGGCTATAAGACACACTCCACTCCCCATCCGACACCTATGGTGAATCTCTATTAGAGAAATATCATTTGTCATGGTTTGCATCGACTCTCTCTCTCTCTCTTTCATTTCTCTCTCCCTCTCTTCCTCTCTTCCTCTCTCTCTCTCTCTCTCTCTCTCTCTCTCTCTCTCTCTCTCTCTCTTTCTCTCTCCCTCTCTCTCTTTCTCTCTCTATCTATCTCTCTCTCTCTCTCTCTATCTCTCTCTCTCTCTCTCTCTCTCTCTCTCTCTCTCTCTCTCTCTCTCTCTCTCTCTCTCTCTCTCTCTCTCTCTCTCTCTCTCTCTCTCTCTCTCTCTCTCTCTCTCTCTCTCTCTCTCTCTCTCTCAGGAAGACTCAATCCTCACGTTCCCACAACCCTGATAGCGTAATGAGTATGTCTAAGAACATAGGAAGTTATTAGTGTAATTCCGAACCAGTAGGCCGTGAGATATTCTCCTCCTTTGACGATTGCCATTCAATTTCACCTTTCCCTGTTCGTTACTTGATGTAAGCCTTGCCTTTCAGTGCCTTTGGAATGAAGTGATCATATCCTGTGTCATGGTGGAATAATTTTAATATAGTTTTTATTAGTTTGATAAGACACTGGAGAAGATGTGTGTTTTCTCCCATAGAGATGTATAAAATACTGTAATATTATACACAATAATATGTTCTAATTCTGTCTGTCAGTTATGGTGTGTGCCAGCAGCATACTACTGCTGGCTTGGCTCTGAAGCTAAGCAGTGTTGGTCCTGGTCAGTCCCTGGATGGGAGACCAGATGCTGCTGGAATTGGTGTTGGAGGGCCAGTAGGCGGCAGTCTTTCCTCTGGTATAAATAAATATCCCAATGCCCCAGGGCAGTGATTGGGGACATTGCCCTTTGTAAGGTGCTGTCTTTTGGATGGGACATTAAACAGGTGTCCTGACTATCTGTGGTCACTAAAGATCCCATGGCACTTATTGTAAGAGTAGGGGTGTTAACCCCGGTGTCCTGGCTAAATTCCCAATCTGACCCTCATACCATCAAGGCCACCTAATCATCCCCAGCTTCCAATTGGATCGTTCATCTCCTCTCCTGTAACTATTCCCCAGGCCCTTTACTGTAAATGAGAATATGTTCTCAGTCAACTTGCCTGGTAAAATAAGGGATAAATAAAACGTTCTTATTCTATTGCTATTGTCTCTCCCATAGAAAATACTATAATGCTGTTAAATACACTAATGGAGTTCTAATTCTAGTTCTATGGTTCCTCCCACAGGATGAGTTTCGACGAGGGGAGACAGTGGAATAAATACAGTTTCACCATGTCGCCCCTGTTTGTGGACGGGTTACTAGGGGAGCCGGGGGAGGAGACTCTCATTATGACGTAAGTCAACTTTATTTACCCAATTTTGAATGAGAGCGAGACAGTAAGGGAAAACTCAGAGCCGAAAGTGGTGGATGCAGGATTCAAACGTTGGCCCAAAAGTGTGCTGTATGTGGTCCGTATAGACGACGGTGCTACCACTACACCACACAGTAAAATGAAATCACGTCTGATTGCAGATATACAGTATGTTTGATATGTTAACATAATGAATTGAGATTGAATGAACCGTAACCGTGAAAGATGTGTTAACATTATGTGTGGGAGTTTGCTCGTATCCAAACCCTGGTAGAAACGACAGCGCTGACTGCCCATTTTCCTAACATGAATTGAATAGATCCCTCTCAAGGTCTAGCCTCACAAAACCATCTGTCTCGGGATTATGATCACAGAGACATCAATGGTGTTGGGAGACCGGCGACAGCAGAACACTCCATTTGAAGAACATGAGGAACATCATCAAAAATAAAATAGTCGATGTCTAAAGGACCGAAGAGGAAAGTAGGGCTCTAAAAGTTCTTGCTGCATTATGTAGCAACATTAACTCAATCGTTTTAAGAAACATGGCATATGAAGTTTTCTGTCTTTTCTATAACTTCTTTCATTCTAGAATGACCCACTTAGCTATACTACATGAGATGATACTGCTCTTATTTGACTTTTTGGTGTAAAACCTTGAGGGCTGCGGCATAAGGTTTCCCATAGCCCTTACATCCGTGTTTTATAACACCTGTCATCACCATAACTGAGTGACGGACAGACAGTTGACTTTGTAGTCAGCACCGCAACCGAAGGGTAGGCCACAGCTGCTGAGACTGGGAGAGGGAAGGACAGAAGTAGGGAGAGAGAGAGTTGAGGGGAGAGACTGAGACAGATGAAGGGAAAGAGAGGGGGGGGGGGACTTACAGAGAGACAGTGAGAGAGGAAGATGGAAGGAAAAGATAGGAGAAATGACTTTCTCCCTGTAGGCCCAGAGTGCTATACACTACTATGAACCAGCTGAGACAGACAGGACTATGGGATATGATACTGTTAGGAGATTGTTGACAGCCTACTACAGCTTTTCACAGAAATAAATCAATGTTGTACTCGTTTTCTCTGCATCTCTGTGTATGGACACCTCATTATTTATCATTAGTTCATTTCAGACCATTTTCTTATCAATGAATAATGATTTTACAGTTAGTGACAGTTATGGACCAGCGCCTCAGTCCGTTAATTGATGGATTGATTGTGATAAATTTGTTGTATGATTAGCAGAGATAGGAGGTAAATTCCAGAAACACTCCCACCCAATTTTCTCGGAGAAGTAATTTTATCTGAGACGTGTGAATGTTCATTTGATGTGGTGTCATAACCTTAAATGTCTGTTGAAGTTTGTGTTGAATCTGAGGGAAAGTGATTGTAAAGTGATTAATTTAGATTCCATAGTATACATTCCATTAGTTGCCAAATGTCAGGTGCGAGCGTGGATGTGGTGTGGAATCAAGCGCAGGACAACAGAGGTTTCGTCCAACAGTCTTTAGTAAAGACACGTAAACAAAACACACGGCTAAAATCCAAGCCGGAGGCAAGCGAACTTTACGCACACTGCGTAAAGCACAAAATATAAAACAAATGCGCACACAGTGCGGACACTCTCTCAAAACAATAACTGGAGAGAAAATACTAATAGCCCTTGCTGACTGGAGAAACAATTACACACAACACAAGACTCAAACGACGAGAACTTATAGGACACATAATAAGCACAAAAAAGAAACAGGTGTAACCAATCAGACAAAACCAAACAAACATCGAAACATACAACGGTGGCAGCTAGTACTCCGGGGACGACGACCGCCGAAGCCTGCCCGAACAAGGAGGAGGAGCAGCCTCGGCCGAAACCGTGACACCAAATGCCATTTCTCTAAAGCTTTTAGTAATAACTGTCATGTTCATCCAAGTCAAAGAAAGAAAATATCTTTACTCCTCGGTCTGACAACTGAGGGACTTCCTAATATGGGTGCTGTACCTGACATGCCTTAGTTTGTCTAGTGTTTTTCTCTCTGCCACCTTCTGTCACCCTAATAATTATAACCAGACTTCTGTGTTTCAGTGTAGTGTACCTATCAGTGTTCACAGCTGCTGTGGCTTTGCTATCTGACAACCAGATACCAGTGTACCGTTTCTGCTGCAGCTGTACGGTTCTTTGCTGTTTGCAGGATCTTTGGCCACGTCAGTCACCGGTCGGAGTGGCAGCTGGTGAAGATTGACTTCAGGTCCATCTTCAACCGGAGATGTACAGAGGGGGATTACCAGACATGGCACCTACACAACCGGGTAATGGCACCTACATAACTCTGTCTGCAGAAGAACTGGCTTCAGAGGCCTACCTCAGCCTTGTCATTACAGCTTTGGACAGCTCCCAACATGTAGCATACTAGCAACCCCACTCTCAGTGCTTTATGACCAAAGCACTTCCATTGCAAGAAGTTGTGAGCACTTTATATCTTGCACTTACCTCTATTTTGAAGTGTCACCCAAACTTTTAAGATGGGGATAGAACTTGTAACTCACTCAGACTTCTTCAAAAGGTGTCTAACGTTAGGAAAATGTTATTAAGTTAAAGCTGCAATATGTAACTTTTTGGGCGACCTGACCAAATTCATATAGAAATGTGAGTTATAGATCTGTAATTCTCATTGAAAGCATGTTCTATGTGCGCTATTTCTATGCTTCCCATTCATAAGTTTTGTTTTTGCGTCTTACTTACGATTTTGTACACCAGCTGAAAATACAATATTTTTGGTTATGCAAAATATATTTCATATGGGTTTAGATGGTACACTGATTCTCTACACTATACTTGTCACATAAACTAAAATTAGGCCAGCTATTAGAAATTTAGCAACCAGGAAACGGTGGAGTGAATTCTGCATAATGCATCTTTAAACTGCTACATTTTAATTTTTGTCAAACTCTCTTATCCAGGTTAAGTGCCTTGCTCAAGGGCACATCGGCAGATTGTTCACCTAGTCGTCTCGGGGCTTCGAACCAGTGACCTTTCGGTTACTGCCTCAACGCTCTTAACCGCTAGGCTACATGCCACCCCTACTACTACAACGTGTGCTTTGGGACCATTCCCACAAACCCCCATCTCTTATAATTTACTTGATAGAGAGGTCTAGATAGACTGAGACCCTTGATCAAATGAAATACTGTTTTGGCATGCAGTGTACTGCTTGATCACTCCCCTACATCCACGCTCTGCTTTGTGTTGAGCTGTGGAGTGTGCGCTGGACAGGTGCCGGACGTTCCTCTCCCTTAGGCCCAAAAGCACTTAGGCATACTGCCTCTAATTCTTGCTGATGTATATGTGTCTCTACAATTCTCCTTAAAAAACACTGCATACATTTGAGGTAGAGCATTCGCTCAGGCTCAAATGTATGCAGTGTTTCATAAGTAGAGCCTAGACAGACCCAGAGTCAAACATAAGGATGAGACGGAGAGTGCTTCTTTATTCTGACCAAGCTACCATAATTGACTCAAACACCCATATGATTGGTTGGCCCTAATGATCAAAACATATAGCCATGGAAGTGGACAACAGTCCAATTCAATTATAGAGGTAAACATTGGGCAGCAAGAATAGATTGGGAACTGGTCCAAAGGAAAGGCTGTGGTGTGTGTTTTTAAAGCAACAGTCTGTCATATCTGTCATATTTACCCTCAGCTTGCCAGACAAAGTGGCAGGGTAAGGTGTTGAAATGGCAGATTGTGGCTTTAAGACCATTTGGACCCAATCAGGCCATTTGTGTTATCACGTTGAACACCAGGGATATATAGAGCTCTTACTGCTGATAAATTGAGATTTAAGATTGGAAGCATCTCACTACTGACACCTATTGGACCGACTAAGAAAGTTTCCCTGGATTACTGTAGTCAAGCAAAGTAAAAACCCCACATTCAGTGTGTAGAGAGAGAGAGAGAGAGAGAAAGAGAGAGAGAGAGAGAGAGAGAGAGAGAGAGAGAGAGAGAGAGAGAGAGAGAGAGAGAGAGAGAGAGAGAGAGAGAGAGAGAGAGAGAGAGAGAGAGAGAGAGAGAGAGAGATACTCTGGAACACTTCTCCTCTAGCCTCCTGTTAAACCACCTGACTCTATGAGAGAGAGAATGGCAGAACCACCAACTCAAGCGAGCTGCAACAGCTTGTGTGTAGGATACATGAGAGAGAAGTGTTTTAAGTTTAACATCGCTTATCGCTAGCACACCACACAACATGGTCCTCAGTGGGCATCGATGCAAAATAATCCCATGTAAAGGAAAAAGCAACGGCATGCCTTTTCACACACAGTATGATACAGATATGGTTCACCGCACTGCGGTAAATTATTGATGACGATGGGGTGAAATATAACAAAAACAATCCTTTTTCTCAGTTTTTTTTGTTTCAATTCGTAAAATATATCCACAGGGCGAGCCGTGCATCATGGGAGTGAAAAGAATCTACAGGAAGTTGAAGCCCGTAGCCAGGTGCGTTATGGGTAAGACGTACTCGGTGACGATGACCTCGGCGCCCTGCGACTGCACAGAGTCCGACTTTGAGTGGTGAGTAGACAGATGGGTCCCCGTTCACATTAAGTACCCCTAAATGATGCATAAGTAGGTACAGTGTAAATACAATGTAAGTAAACTGGCACACAATAAACATAGTAAACATTACACAAGTTAATGGTTTACTTGAATGGAATAGTGCTGAAATAGATCAAATAACTGGAACTGGCTGAGGGTACTTGAGGAGAGACTCCAACACACTACTCGAACATAAAAACACATTAAGCATTACAACTACTGCCTAAGCCGCCCTATCAATATACCACTGGCATATGGAGTGGAGGATGAAAAAAAGAGGTCTGGAAGTGAAGTTTGAAAAGATAAGAGATCACCGTCATGGTGAAGCTCACTCCAGATTAGAATTGCAGAGGAGACTTAGCTGCTGGATTCTCTTGGAGGCTGCCCCGGCTAAATGGAATGCAGTCAACTGCACCACTCCAAGCTGTGTGTGTGTTGAAGAATGAAGGAAAAAGTACAGAGAGAGAGGAGGGTTGCCAGGATCCAAGTTTGCATGCTGATAGGGAGTGGGATAGGGAAGTGTGTGGGGGTGCGTGTGAATGTGTGTGTGTCTTTCTCCTTGAATGTCTGCCATTGCTCTCCCCTACAATGTCGTCATACGTTTAAGAAACCAACTCTGTCACTGCTTTTGTGGCTTTCAGCTTTTGCCAGTGACTCTCTGTTCATCAACGACACATTTCCAAAGCATATTTGCTACAAACTTCACAATCCATTTCTTTGAATGATCTATCAGTATTATTAATGTTGCTTTTGTCAATTCCCAAATCCGTGGGCCCCTTGAGTGAGGCGTAAACTTGGAATGCGTTTTAGTAAGAGACAATTAATCGTCGGGCTTAATAGTGTTCATTAACAATCACAACATTTCTGCATCTGTGTGCATGTCGGCCTAATTGGGCCAATTTGTTCCTATCATTTTGGGGACGCGCGTGCTGGCAACGTTGCCTTTTAATTGTAGGACAAACAACACAGAGCTGTGTTTTTAGAAAACAAAAAAAGGCATTTTTTTGTCAAATCAGTTTGTTTGAGATGTGTTTTCAGGCCCCAGTGCAGAGTCCCACCCCAAACCCTCAAAGACAATTCCTCTATATCACATTCATCAAATGTATCAAAACAAACTTTGTAGAATTTCACTCAACTGTATTAATGCAATAATTGTAGCATAAACAACATTGGCTGGGTTTGAAAAACTAAAAAGGCAATATTATACATTTTATTACCATTGAAATACTTCAATTATTTTGACTCCAGGGTCACCAGTATGAGTCAGTAATTGAATCACTTATAAAAGTTTACTTTGTAGCGTTTCACTCGACTGTTTATTTTGGTATGATCCAAACATTACAGTGACTATGGCTACGAGAGGCGGAGTGACGGCAAGTGCACCCCCGCCTTTTGGTTCCTCCCATCGTCCATGTCTAGAAGCTGTACCACAGGGACTACTTTCATCAACAGCACTGGGTAAGCAGATTATCCCCAGCACTCTCAGTAGCCTCTTACAGATGTTGGATCTTAATTTGATCAGCCTGTTGCAGAATAACTTTCCTGCAATGCAGGAAATGTAACACTTGTAGAGTATTTGAGGTTTAAAAAGGCTTCTGAAGTTTGTTATTTTCCCTTACAAAAAATGTATCAAGCCTTACAAAAATGTCCATTAGCCTTTTCCTGCAGTCAATGACCAAAAGCTCAGTTTTCGGTCCCATGGGTGAATGTTATTAATATTTTTCATAAAAACAACAAAAATCTGGTGTTTCTATGTCGAACATTTTTGGTATATTTCAGTCTTCTGTGATGTATATGAAGAGTAATTTTGGGATGCAAACTCAAAATGGAATACATTTAAACTCTATATCTGACATGGTACAGGTGCCTTCCTTTTTTTAAAGCACATAACCATGTGTGTGAGATGTGTGTGAGTATACTCTTGTTTCAAAGTAGATTTGTTTAAGACTACCAATAATGACTCTGTGTGACCCTGATTTAGCCTACTGTAGTAAAAGGTTAATTAAAATCCACATGATAATTCACATTTCCTGTTGCTGCAGGATTATTTTCTGGCTCAAATTAAGTTCCTACATCTGTATGTACACTCATTCATTATTTAATTAAAACTGACTGCAAAGGTAGACTTGGAATAAGGATATTTCAAATGACAGGACATTATTGTAAGAGAGTATGTTCTCAGTAGCCAAGCTGCTTAAGTAAAGGTCGTTATTTTCTATGCTCATGTATCCATCAGCAAAGCTTCTAACCGCAGTTGTGACCTATGTACATTCAGCTACAGGAAGGTTGTGTCCAATAACTGCACAGCGGGAGTGATAGCAGAGTACATGGCCAGGAGGCAGCACTGTCCTACCCAGGCCCCCAAAGGCCTGCACCTCGTCACCAGTGAAGGAAAGCTGACAGCTACGCTGGGCACCAATGTCACCTTCCTGGTGTTTCTTGAAGAGGTGAGCGGTGTTTCCTTAGGAGAAATACAGTAACTGGCTCCCTGTTCATTCAGACCGGGCACTGACTTTAACTCAGTATGGTAAAATGTATGTCAACTCTCCACTTCTGTAATAACAACAAAATACTCTCTATTCTATTACTATGCCATTACATCTTCATATAAAGTGTTACCAAATAACATTATTTCAAACATACTTACAGTAGCTAGTGTAAGAATACCGTATTTTTTTCTATCCTTGATGACTGTTACTTCCTGTATAGGGAGACGGAGCCAGGACGAGCATCATGGTGGACTTCGGGGACGGTCACGCTCTGACCTACTCCAACGTGAGCTCCATAGAGGATGGGATCAAGCACATCTACAAGGCTGTGGGGATCTTCCGTGTGACCGCTACAGGAGAGAACAGCCTGGGGTCGGAGAGCGTGGTGCTCTACCTCCATGTCACATGTGAGTCTGTCTCTCACTGTGACCAAATCATGGTCCTCAACCTCCATGCTTCATGTTTGGTCTTCAACCTTTAACATGTGAGTGTAGTTAAATACCTTAACTTACCTTACTTCAGTGTAGCCCGTAATCTACAGACATATGAGTGAGGTAGTTATACAATCAAATCAAATGAAATGTTATTGATCACATACACATATTTAGCAGATGTTATTGCGGGTGTAGCGAAATGCTTGTGTTCCTAGCTCCAACATTGCAGTAGTATCTAACAATTCACAACAATACACAAATCTAAAAGTAAAAGAATGGAATTAAGAAATATATAAATATTAGGACGAGCAATGTCGGAGTGGCATTGACTAAAATACAGTAGAATAGAATACAGTATAGACATATGAGATGAGTAAAGCAGTATGTAAACATTATTAAAGTGACTAGTGTTCCATTATTAAAGTGACTAGTGTTCCATTATTAAAGTGGCCAGTGATTCCATGTCTATGTATATAGGGCAGCAGCCTCTAAGGTGCAGGTTTGAGTAACCGGGTGGTAGCCGGCTAGTGAAGGCTATTTAACAGTCTGTTGGCCTTGAGATAGAAGACATACAATTCTAACACACAAAATTGTTCCTTTGCAAACATTTACAGCAAGTGTTGTTTTTGTTTTACTTGCATAGAAAAGTGTTTCCCAACCCTGGAGTACCCCCAACAGTACACATTTACATTGTAGCCCTGGACAAACACACCTCATTCAACTCATTGAGGGCTTGATGATTAGTTGACTAATTGAATCAGGTGTGCTTGTCCAGGGTTACAATACAAATGTTTTCTGTTGGGGGTACTCGAGGACCAGGGTTGGGAAACTGGCATAGAACATTACATTTCTTATCTGCTTGTGTAATATGTCATGGTCCGAGATCAGTGGAGATGAAGGTAGCCTATATCCCATTACAATTATAGTCAAGCCGAAGTCATTTTCTCTATATAATAGCTCTTCAGGGTACCTCCACTCTAACTCTAACATGCAAGTCATTCCCGTCTCCTCTGTGATGACGGGGCTGACCACCCCCGGTGGTTTCGTGAGTGACAGATGTAACGTAGTTGACTTATTGATCAGGGAGCTGTGGGACCTTGCAATCTGTCCATCTTGATGTGCCAGCCGTTACAAATGGGACCAGCCAGGACTCAGGAGTGCCAGGGATGAAAAATAACACACAGATGGTGACCACAGCGTCCCAGAACGGACCAGATCCTCTGAATGCAGCTCACTTTTTTTGTTGTTATGTGCCTTCAATTCATAAGGGGCCCAGAGACGGATACTCTGAAGTTTTCTGCTTACCTTAATTTAATTAGAGCCCCCAAAACTTTAAGGAGTCAATCGGTTCACTGTAATACATTGCTCAAAAAAATTAAGGGAACACTTAAACAACACAATGTAACTCCAAGTCAATCACACTTCTGTAAAATCAAACTGTCCACTTAGGAAGCAACACTGATTGACAATAAATTTCACATGCTGTTGTGCAAATGGAATAGACAACAGGTAGAAATTATAGGCAATTAGCAAGACACCCCCAATAAAGGACTGGTTTTGCAGGTGGTGACCACAGACCACTTCTCAGTTCCTATGCTTCCTGGCTGATGTTTTGGTCACTTTTGAATGCTGGCGGTGCTTTCACTCTAGTGGTAGCATGAGACGGAGTCTACAACCCACACAAGTGGCTCAGGTAGTGCAGCTCATCCAGGATGGCACATCAATGCGAGCTGTGGCAAGAAGGCTTGCTGTGTCTGTCAGCGTAGTGTCCAGAGCATGGAGGCGCTACCAGGAGACAGGCCAGTACATCAGGAGACGTGGAGGAGGCCGTAGGAGGGCAACAACCCAGCAGCAGGACTGCTACCTCCGCATTTTGTGCAAGGAGGAGCAGGAGTAGCACTGCCAGAGCCCTGCAAAATGACCTCCAGCAGGCCACAAATGTGCATGTGTCTGCTCAAACGGTCAGAAACAGACTCCATGAGGGTGGTATGAGGGCCCGACGTCCACAGGTGGGGGTTGTGCTTACAGCCCAACACTGTGCAGGACGTTTGGCATTTTCCAAAGAACACCAAGATTGGCAAATTCGCCACTGGCGCCCTTTGCTCTTCACAGATGAAAGCAGGTTCACACTGAGCACGTGACAGACGTGACAGAGTCTGGAGACGCCGTGGAGAACGTTCTGCTGCCTGCAACATCCTCCAGCATGACCGGTTTGGCGGTGGGTCAGTCATGGTGTGGGGTGGCATTTCTTTGGGGGGCCGCACAGCCCTCCATGTGCTCGCCAGAGGTAGCCTGACTGCCATTAGGAACCGAGATGAGATCCTCAGACCCCTTGTGAGACCATATGCTGGTGCGGTTGGCCCTGGGTTCCTCCTAATGCAAGACAATGCTAGACCTCATGTGGCTGGAGTGTGTCAGCAGTTCCTGCAAGAGGAAGGCATTGATGCTATGGACTGGCCCGCCCGTTCCCCAGACCTGAATCCAATTGAGCACATCTGGGACATCATGTCTCGCTCCATCCACCAACGCCACGTTGCACCACAGACTGTCCAGGAGTTGGCGGATGCTTTAGTCCAGGTCTGGGAGGAGATCCCTCAGGAGACCATCCGCCACCTCATCAGGAGCATGCCCAGGCGTTGTAGGGAGGTCATACAGGCACGTGGAGGCCACACACACTACTGAGCCTCATTTTGACTTGTTTTAAGGACATTACATCAAAGTTGGATCAGCCTGTAGTGTGGTTTTCCACTTTAATTTTGAGGGTGACTCCAAATCCAGACCTCCATGGGTTGATACATTTGATTTCCATTGATAATTTTTGTGTGATTTTGTTGTCAGCACATTCAACTATGTAAAGAAAAAAATATTTAATAAGATTATTTCATTCATTCAGATCTAGGATGTGTTATTTTAGTGTTCCCTTTATTTTTTTGAGCAGTGTATATATTTGTATACAAATATTATGAATGCAACTACATTTTTTGTGCCTTCATATCATAAGGGGCTACAAACTTACTTTGTGTATTTAGTCAGTTCACTGTGATGCATTTATAGGGCAGATCATTTTGAATGCAACTTCATCCATTTCAGAAGAGGCCCCAAAACTTTGTGGAGTCAGTCGGTTGACTGTGATGTAATTGTGTTACTGAACACAACTCACTTTTTATCGCCCCTTCATTTTATAAGAGGCCTCAAGACTTTGTGGAGTCAGTCTCAGTGGGTTCACTGTCATGTATTTTTGTGACTTTGAGTAGGTCAGCTGGAGTATATCCATCTCTCCACTCCCTTTGTGGCAGTGAAGAGTAAGGAAGTCAACCTCACCGCTGTGCTGTGGCCTAGCCAAGTGGGAACAGTCACCTACATCTGGTGGTTCGGAAATAACAGTGAGGTAAGATAAGATACTTCAATACTGCTGGGACTTGTAGTTTTATTGTATGCTCATCCTTCACACTGTAAGATAAAGAGACGTGAAGAAAGATTTGTGCTAGATTTACAAATTAGAGCAGTATTTGTCTGACTTAATTCAGAATTTGTTTTGTTTGGTTGGGCAACGAGTTTAGCTACTAATGCAGCTGCTAGCTATGCTAGTGCATGAGAAAATGTTCCAGAATTAGCATATCTGAGCCATTTCAAGAACAAATGGAGATGCGAGTAACTACAGAGAACCTGTTCGTGTCACATGGAACTCTCCGCGGACAGTTCTATGCAGCACAGCTGCGATCATGGTTCCTTGGGGGGTGATGTGGGTTGTGTTTATGTGTGTGGCTGCCTGCCTGCCTCCCGGCTGACACCTCTGTAGTGTAAATAGTGTCTGTGTGAGATGTTAACAAGGTTGATAAGGGCCTCCCATGGGAACCCCCTTGCTCTCTCGCTCTTCCCCTCTCTCTCTCTCTCTCTCTCTCTCTCTCTTACTCTCTCTCCCCTCTCTTTCTCTTTGCAGCCGATAATCACCCTGGAAGGGAGCGTGGCGTGCACGTTCTCCCGGGAAGGCATCAACACTGTCACCGTGCAGGTGTCCGCTGGGAACGCCATCCTGCAGGACCGGAAAACCATCGCTGTCCACGGTGAGCAGTGAGCACGGTGGTGGTGACGATGACTACGCTGTTTTTTTGGTTTTGTTTTGTGTTGTAAACAGCCATGTATACTGCCAGAGGTTTGTTTCTAGAAGTTTACTTAGAGGAGTTGACTTTGTAGATTTTAGTGCACTGGAGGTTGGCTAGTAAGTATGACTCAAAGTAATTGTTTACTACTCATTAATTTGACACATTTGTTATTTGAGACAATGCAATAGGACAGAAATAGAAAAGCATCGTCATCAGCTGATCATCATACACTTGTCACTGATTGTTAGTTTTTTCTCTGTGTAGAATATTTCAGGTCACATCTACTAGCCTTCTCATCTAACCTGGATGACCACAACCCCGACGTGGCCGAATGGAGACTGGACGTCAGCAGAGTCATCAAGAACACCATGGTTCAGGTGAGTGGTCCTCGTATCTAACTGTATATTACAGACACACACAGACACACACACACACACATACACACACACACACAGACACACACAGACACACAGTATATACTGAGCAGAAATATAAATGCAACATGCAACCATTTCAACGATTTTACTGAGTTACAGTTCATATAAGGAAATCAGTCAATTCAAATTAATTAATTAGGCCCTAATCTATGGATTTCACATGACTGGGCAGGGGCACAGCCATGGGTGGGGCTGGGAGGGAATAGGCCCACCCACTTGGGAGCCAGGCCAACCCACTGGGGAGCCAGGACCAGCCAATCACAATGAGTTTTTCCCCACAAAATGGCTTTATTTCCCCCCCACACACACACACCTCAAACGATCCCGCATGTAAAGAAGTCAGATGTGGAGGTCCTGTGCTGGCGTGGTTACACTTGGTCTATGGTTGTGAGGCCAGTTGGACTTACTGCCAAATTCTGTAAAACGATGTTGGAAGCAGATTATGGTAGAGAAATTAAGATTCAATTCTCTTGCAACAGCTCTGGTGGACATTCCTGCAGTCAGCATGCCAATTGCACGCTCCCTCAGAACTTGAGACATCTGTGGCATTGTGTTGTGTGACAAAACTGCACATTTTAAAGTGGTCTCTTATTGTCCCCAGCACAAGGTGCACCTGTGTAATGATCATGCTGTTTAATCAGCTTCTTGATATGCCACACCTGTCAGGTCAATGGATTATTGTAGCAAAGGAGCACTAACAGGGACGTAAACACATTTGTGCACAAAAGTTGAGAGAAATAAGATTTTTGTGCATATGGAAAATGTCTGGGATTTTTTATTTCAGCTCATGAAACATGAGACCAACACGTTTATATTTTGGTTCAGTGTATTTAGTCTGTGGCCCTCTTTACAATACATCCTCTGTGACCTCAGGTTGCGACTGAGATGAATCTACGGTTTATGATGTTAAATGACAAGGGAAAATTACTTAAAGTACATTCTAAATTGCTGTTGCACTGCCTTCCCTGTCACATTGAACTCTGGAATTGCTGGTCGCCTGTGAGTTCAGGGTCGTATTTGTGGAGGCCATACATGTACAAATAAATCTCACTGAACGTCTGATTGTCATGGTTTAGTGAAGTTAGACCCAGCTGGACTGTAGCTCCGAATGTACTCAACCGTCAGTGTGAGGGACATACACTACATTAACAAAAGTATGTGGACACCTTCTCGCCAAACGTCATATTCCAAAATCATGGGCATTAATATGGAGTTGGTCCCCCCTTTGCTGCTATAACAGCCTCCACTCTTCTGGGAAGGCTTTCCACTAGATGTTGGAACATTGCTGCAGGGACTTGCTTCCATTCAGCCACAAGAGCATTAGTGAGGTCAGGCACTGAGTTTGGGCGATTAGGCCTGGCTCGCAGTCAGCGTTCCAATTCATCCCAAAGGTGTTTGATGGGGTTGAGGTCAGGGCTCTGTGCAGGCCAGTCAAGTTCTTCCACACCGATCTCGACAAACCATTTCTATATGGACCTCGCTTTGTGCACGGGGGCATTGTCATGCTGAAACAGGAAAGGGCGTTCCCCAAACTGTTGCCACAAAGTTGGAAGCACAGAATCATCTAGAATGTCATTGTATGCTGTAGCATTAAGATTTCCCTTCACTGGAGCTAAGGGGCCTAGCCCGAACCATGAAAAACAGCCCCAGACCATTATTCCTCCTCCACCAAACTTTACAGTTGGCACTATGTATTGGGGCACGAAGCGTTCTCCTGGCATCCGCCAAACCCAGAGTCGTCCGTTGGACTGCCAGATGGTGAAGTGTGATTCATCACTCCAGAGAATACTTTTCCACTGCTCCAGAGTCCAATGGCAGCGAGCTTTACACCCCTCCAGCTGATGCTGCTCGGCCATGGAAACCCATTTCATGAAGCTCCTGACGAACAGTTCTTGTGCTGACGTTGCTTCCAGAGGCAGTTTGGAACTCGGTAGTGACTGTTGTAGCCGAGGACAGATGATTTATACGCGCTACGTGCTTCAGCACACACCGGTCATATTCTGTGAGCTTGTGTGGCCTACCACTTCGTGACTGATCCGTTGTTGCTCCTAGAAGTTTCCACTTAACAATAACAGCACTTACAGTTGACCAGGGCAGCTTTAGCAGGGCATAAATTTGACGAACTGACTTGTTGGAAAGGTGGGATCCTATGACGTTGCCACGTTGAAAGTCACTGAGCTCTTCAGTAAGGCCATTCTACTGCCAATGTTTGTTTATGAAGATTGCACGGCTGTATGCTCAATTTTATATACCTGTCTGCAACGGGTGTGGCTGAAATAGCCTAATCCACTAATTTTAAGGGGTGTCCACATACTTTTATATATATAGTGTACTTCAAATCCACACATGACATGTTGGGTAGACATTGTAGTATCCACAAAATGTATTGAATTGCTCATACTATTCAGTATATTTGAGAACGGAAATATTTGATTCAAACAGCTCCGGACCTGAGTAGTATGATAATTTCAGATCTAAGTCTCATTGATGTTTGTAATAATGTATCACAGTAAGTATTTCAGCAATGTATCGCAGTCACACTAATTACAACCATCCAGACAATTCCTATTTTTCAATGCCACTGCTTTCCTCTTTGATGATGTGCTTAATGACATGAAAAGCGATCTAGTCTAGTCCTAATGGTTGATGGGGAATTCTTTCTGTTATTCTTCCCTTTCCTCTTCATCTTCCTCCTCTCCCTCTCCATCTCCCTCCTCCTCCTCTTCTTCCCCTCCCTCCTTTTCCTATTCCCCTTCCTCTCCCAACTCCTCTTCCTCATCCTACCCCTCTCCCTTCTCATCTCTCTCTTCTTCCTCTCCCTCCTCCTCATCTTCCTCTAGGCCACGGGGATGAGCCCGGAACGGCTCCTTGTCACCGTCCTACCTGGGTTGCCCACGGCAGCAGAGTTTTTCATCCTGCCAGACAAAGAGTTAACGGAGGGCAAGCCAGAGAAGAACTCAGCTCATTTAGACCAGGTATGATTGATTAAATAACAGGCATGTTGTGTCAGTTGAAACATAGACAACATATTATTGGCCTTAGCCTTATTCACAATGCATGATATAAAGGCTTATTCATGCTTATAACAGGTTAAAAAAGCATTATACCTGTCAGTTAATTATTACCAAAATGGGTATCTGACAACTAAGTTTCCATTATTTCCATAAAAGTAAACCATAAAATTGAATGCATTAAGTTCCTATATTTATTAATGCCAGATGTTTGAGTGGGAGTAGGAGCATACTTTTTATGAGTTATTTTGGCATATACTGTACTTACTCTGAATTATCACTGAATGACATTTGGAGCTATATTTTAGGAGGATATTACTCTGCTTGTTGGATGTTTGGGTTTGACAGCTAAGCACTAGTTTTCTTGCACCAACATGTTCGCCATCTGTTGATTTTCTTGTCATTCCATTTGGCATAATTTAGAGGTCTCCACTGAACTAAACATGAGTAGGCTTAGAAATATTCATTTTTCTAACATTCTTCACTAATACATAGCTGTGTTAGTCTACACTGCTACGGTCTGAAAACATAATTGCAACGTACTTATATTTTCAAGGCTGAGTTCATCGTTTCTCCAGTAGATGTCAATATTGTCCACAGAGGCTTACACATGCGTGCGCGCACACACACGCGCCCCCACTCGCACGTGCGCGCGCACACACACACACACACACACACACACACACACACACACACACACACACACACACACACACACACACACACACACACACACACACACACACACACAGAATATCAACTAGCCTCATCAATAAGTGTGACAAGCTTTCAAAAGTCCTCACTGGGGACGGCTTTACTGTAGATTACCCCGAGTCATCTCTATGTGAGGGGGCGGAGTTGCAGTCTTTCACAGGAATAAACCCAGACAAAGATAGTGTCTCTGCTGATACTGGCTTCTGAATCACCTGCAGGTATCAAGATGTACTGAATTAGCTCCAAGGCCCATATAAGAGATAATGGATGATCATAAAAAATATCTGAATAGAATAGAACCAGGAAGAAATTAATTGTATTTTCCCCTCCTCAAATCTGCCTTATTGCCTGGGTATGGCAAGACCCTTCTCACTCAAGCCCCGCCAATACATCTTTATTCAAGGTTTGCATCTTGAAAGTCTAATGTACGGGTGTGCTTATTGGAATGTATAATAGATTTAGTGACCCCGAAAAAGTAATTATTCATAGCTATAGTCTAATTTTAAACTTGGTAAGAAATATAAAAGCGGGAAGGAATGTGAAGGACTGGGAGAAACTACTCATATCACAATTCATTTGGTAAATGAGGCAGATAAAATTAATGAAGCCTAGCAAAGAAATAAAATGGATTCCGCAGGGAAAAGGGAATTTGTTTAGCCAGGGTCTTTCTATGCATGAAGTGCATACATATTCTCTGTTTTAGTCTTTGGCCCGAATGCAAAGTAAAAAGGATACAACTTTGTTAAACGACATATCTGATATAATGTGTTACAGTTGAGATTTAAAATGGTACAAATCATCATTTGTGTGATTGATATCATATGGACAGTATAGTTCAGGGGATTATGCCCGGACTAGATTGGAAGCATCATGAAATGTAACACTGTATTCCAGCTGTAGCCTCTAGGTCAGGGTGATACATCTGATTTATGTCCAAACTGCACGTTCTCGGTGCAAAAGGTTACTTGTCGCTCTAAAAACCGGAGTAAAAGCAAGGTTTTTCATCAAATAGGCTCTACATTATGTATTAAATTGGTGAGAACCTGCACGGATTCATCCATAGATATTTCACTTTAACTGGGGGTGTAGCTCAGTTGGTAGAGCATGGCGTTTGCAACGCCAGGGTTGTGGGTTCGATAAAATAATGTATGCGCTAACTGTAAGTCGCTCTGGATAAGAGCGTCTGCTAAATGACTAAAATGTAAATGTAAATGTAAACTGGGTTTCTGGGTGGAGGGAGGGTGCAGTGAATTAACTAAGGTTTCAGTGAGCCGTGGGGTGTGTAGTATCAGCCATTGGTTGTGGGTATCAGTAAGTATGTGGTGGAAAGATCTGCCTCAGCATGGTATGCATGAGAAGAAACTCATTCTGAGACGAACCAATAATGTGACTAGAGTGGTTATATTAGTTATACTATTTAATGATACTGCCAGATGTCTTTATTCTCTCTCTTATACGGTGAAGTGTTTTGAGATGTTTTATGCAGTTTAGATACAGTTGGATTTGATTTAGTGTTGATCTATAGACTAGCGGTTAAAAGCGTTGGGACAGTAACCGAAAGGTTGCTGGTTCAAATCCCCGAGCCGACTAGGTGAAACATCTGTTGATGTGCCCTTGAGCAAGGCACTTGACCCTAATTGCTCCTGTAAGTTGCTCTGGATAAGAAGCTAAATGTAAATGTACTCTCATAGATCTCTGCTATAAAAAGTTCCAATAAGTTGATTTAGAAATCTTAATACTTTAATTATGTCAATCGATGCGCATATACTTTTTTAAATTAATGTTTTTTGTCGTGTTTGTCTCTCCCTCTCTAGCTCTCTGAAATCTTGCTTAGCGCCCTCAACCAAAACCTGGTCCAGTTCACCCTTCGGCCTGGGGTCCAGGTCACAGTATATGCTGCACATTTGTCAGCAGGTAAGTGTCTGCATCTCTTCGAAAACAAATACCTACATTTTGGTTGTGTTTGCTAGGTGTATTGAGGATAACAGGGTATTTTTAATGAGTATGTAGATAGATAGAGATAGTTCTAGATAGAAATAGAGAGCCAGGGCCTGTATTCAATAAGTGTCTCAGAATAGGACTGCTGATCTAGGATCAGTTTTGCCTTTTAGATCATAACAAATAAGATTATATGGAAAGGAAGGACCTGATCCTAGATCAGCACTAACTAACACCCCCCAACCCTGTTGTCTGATTGGCTCCCATCATGTAGCTACACAGAGACATTCAGAGAGTGAGCATCGTTACAAGTGTGTGTGCCTCTTCCTTTTGGGGATGCTGCTACTGTCCTAGGGGCTTATAAGATAAAGAGTAAGAGAAGTCAATAAATACTTACCGTATCAAAAACTTAATCACAATGCAATTTTATATTTTTTTATTAATTATTTTGTTATATTTTGTATTTTATTAATTAGTAGGTGTCACTTTTCATGTTGACTTCTTAAACGCATGATTTACTTGTTCTCTATAGAAACTGTTTGGAATTCAATGTATACTGTACTGTGTGACTCTTGTCTCCCACCTCTACAGCGCCCCTAGTGGACACGAGTGAGAACCACAGCGGCTCGGCCATGCTGATGCTGCTGTCGGTTGTGGTTCTGGGTTTGGCGATATTTGTCATCTACAAATTCAAAAGGTATAGTGCTCATTATATGCTGTAGAGATGATCTTTATAACCCATATCTGGTTGTAAGTTGCCAGGACATTGGGAGAATGTTACTAACCAAGTGGGAGAGTTCATGAGTGTTGACGAAACATTTTGAGTGAGCTATGATCTCACTGTTCGACTAGGGTCTAATCCCTCTTCTGACACAAATTGTGAGCTATGAGCTACAGTATAATTATGGTTATACATCAGAAAGAACATTGGTGGAAAGTTACTAACCAAATGGGAGTTACTGAGTGTCTAGACATTTGGCATTTAACAAAAATACTGTCTATCAAACGTCTGTGTGAAAACATAGCGTACACCTTCAGTTTCAAGGGAGAAATGGCATTTCTCTCAACGTTCTTAGAATCCTTTTGTCGAGGTATTCTCTCTGTACGCAAATGAAATGCCAGTCAGCCTTCAGGCATTATCAATATTTAGCCCTTTGAGCTTTGCTAGTTGACCTTTCTGAAATGTTAAATTATTTCCATCCACCAAGGTACAATTCTGTGTGAAAAGGGCAGGAGGGGTCAATGAGACAAGATCTATAGAAAGAAAGAGAAGAGAGAGAGCGAGCGAAACAACGCATACGTCTTAGAAAAGAAATGTGTTCATACAGTAGAATGTGTAATTGCCTTCCTTTTTTAATAATATTTTTTTCCCCTTTTTTTTTTTAACAGCAAATACAAACATACACATACGAACAACTTACAGATACACACACAACGACTACATCTCCTCTGCCCAGACCCTCTGACTTCCAAAGACATACAGTATAATCTTTTTTTGCATACAAATATATACAAAATTATATATAAGGCCGGAAGCCAACAAAACAAAACAATTAAGTCAACTGGGTATATCTCCTGGGAGCGGCTACACATTATTGGGTTGTAAAGAGGAGTATCAGAATTATTTGGTCCCCGAGGCAGGCAATGCAACATCCCTCTCCCATTTTATTAGCCTGGCGAATTTCTTTATCCCCCGTCTCATTGTAAATCTTTCCTCAAGGAAGATCCCAGGCCTCAACGTCTATGCACAGATGCAGAACGAAAAAGAACAAGAAATGATACCAAGTCCAGTAAGTCTGACGGAAAGCACCCTGGTGTCCCCGAACACTCCGAGGGAGCTGGTGACTTCTCCGGAGCTTATGGACACCGAGTTGAACACACGGCCCATCGGTGAGTGACTACGCCACTTTTATTACATTTTTATTTTTCCTTTATATATATATTTTTTAATTTAGTTTCTAAGTCTAGTACTACTAATTTCATTTAACTTTTACTGCAATTTCTTATCATATAATTTCATTTTGTTCCATCACTTTCACATACTATATCGGTTGTCGTGAACCTAAGCTTTTGTGTCATTCACAGAGACTTCCACTAAGGTTTTGATTAATAAATTGATAGCCCCATTCCACTCAAGGTTTCAGCAAGAGGCTCATTCATTGTGGAGAAATGTGACTTAACTCATACTGACTGGAATGTCTTCTGACATCTTTCCTCATGTCTCTGTCTCCCATAATTTTCTCCTTTAAAGGATGCATCAAACCTCACGCACATGTCAAATTCTCAAATGAACTCCCCACATACATCAACATTTAAAAACTCTGGACAACTCCGAAAACAGCAACTCCATTTTGTGTCATGGACTTTTTTAACCATTTGAGCAGACACAATGGTTTTGAGCTTTATACCTGTGCATGTTGGACTTTACTGACTTTGCTGACATTTACTGTGCTCTGTGAAAACCAGAAGAAACTGTATACAGGTTTTTATTTTATACATAATATATGTCTATCCAATAAAAAATAATTTTTGATTAAATGTATTTATACAAAGTCAAGTATGTAACTAGAAATGGAAAGCCAGCATGAACTAAAGAAAAACATACATAAAAAACCACACTCTTTTGGTTAGCTTCCTGTAAGTGTCTTACATCCTTTTGTGCTACTGTGTGTCGCTAACAGCGGTGGCACGCTATTTATTCATAAGAATATACTTTAAAGTATATAATTTAATTTAAAGTCACATTTATTTTGTAAATTATGAATGTCTGTTTGATATTTGTGTATTTTAATAACAAATTACAAACTAAACAGAAAAACTATATCAATTATTAAGACAACCATTTTGTTTCCGTTCGCTGTCTCATGGAAAGCTGATTATGGCACAATACACTTTTGTACTGAAATGTTTAGTTTTTGCTTACAATGTAATAAGTCAAAGACAGATACAGGGTTTGGTTGTCTCTCTTGATTTGGTGATTTTATTTAACTTTGCTGTTAATCTCTACACTACGAGCTATATTTAACAAGAAACACTAGTTGTATGACATTTTGTTTTTTCCCAATGTAATAGCTTGCCTGAGAACCATGGTGCTAGCGTGCTACCATGATAGGGACTTCAAGAGAAGCCAATGTAGATTCAATAACTTTTCAGTTCCCTCTGACACCATGCATTAATTATACCTGATTTCATAGAAGAGAAATGGGCAAAAGACAGTTCTTTGAGGGGCACCAAAATCAGTCAACGTTTTCTCAAAGTAAGCTTTTTTTCCGAAATTATCTGAGGTCCCAATTTGGAGGTTGCAAAAGTTAAAATTAAATACAGCTGCTTTAAGATGAAATATCAAGTGGAGCGTTCAGAGCGAAAAAAGAGTGGACTGCTTTTTAGGACAAGACACACCAGGGCATTGAAATGGGGAGAACAGAACAGAACTGGAAGTCTAGTTTGGAATTTAGTTAATGCAGCCAGTCAAGCTCAAGGCTGGTTAAGGTTGGTGACACATTTAGGCTAATGTCCCCTAGTCTCGGCCCCGTATTCTCCATCTCCATAGCTTATTTTACCCACTTTCAAGAACCAAAGGAAGTGGAGCGCAGACAGTATGGGAAGATGGGGTACATGGATGGTTAACTTGTTTTGAGAAGCAGGGTTAGACGCAGTCGAACCCCGAAGTGTTTCACATGTGGAATCTGACAGACGTGATTGTCTGATTGATGGTAATGGAATTTCGGAAGGCACTTCTTATTGTCCTTGTCGTTCTGTAGAGAGTTATGGAGGGGAAATGTTGATAGTTCTGGAAGCTTCATATAACCATTATTCTACTGTAGATGAACAGTGATGCTAAAATATTCCAAGTGACTATATAGCATACATCTTGTATACACACACATGCACACACGAACACCCACCCACCAACACACAACCTAGAATGTAAATCGAGAAAGAAACAGGACAATGTTCGTGTCTATGACCTTAGAAAAGAGAGGCCTTTTCAGATGGATATGGACTGGATACACCAATGTACTGTATTATATGAATTCAGATGTAATTTACTAACTCATATTGTTACATTGCTATCTTCCCATAGTGTTTCATAAGAAAGCATCTTAGATATTTCAGTATAAAAAAACAGCCCTTCCTCCAGTTTAAATATGTATATTTGAGGCTGCATGCTAGTACTTTTTTAAATAACAAACCTGATTTCATCTTCTGTTTCTTTTTTTGTATATTTTACTTACAAATTGACAAGAACATAGGCTATTTCCACTCAGAAAGAATAAAGAATAAAGTTGCTATTATTTTATGTATATGAAAAACGATGACATTGTAGCAGCTTTTGGCTATTGTTTTCACAAATGACTGGTTGAACTACAGAATATATAACTCCAGCAGAACAGCAGGAAACTCTAGCAATATGACTCTAAATTTACTCCTGATTATCATCACATTAAAGGATTTAAGAGACTTTTCTGAGTGAATGGTCTCTTTAACATAAGTCTTCGAATAACAAGCTTTGCGTGCTCCATATAAGTATTTTTACCTATAGAACATTGGCGGAGCTCTCAGAACCACCCCTTAGGCAATATTCAGCTGAGAAGGATTCAACCGGCCCACACTGGCTCAAGTTAAGCACCTTCTGCCTTTGAATCCTTCAGGTTCACAAATGGAGGCGGACAGGTGGAACTTCCTTGAAGCTCCGCAGGCGAGTCATAGGGAAACTCTGGCCCGGGATGTTAAGACATTGTGATGTCACAAGACAGGATGTTATAACATACTGTGATGTCACAGGACAGGAACCCAAGGTGTGGGCTGGGCTGTATACGAACGACAGACTAGTTAGAGCAAGAGATGGCATGTCCAGTTCTGAACAGCCTGAATGTCTTGTTTCTAAAGCAGTCCTAATATGGACACCGTAAAACCTTGTTTCACATCTGAAACAAGGTCTGATTTCTACCAGTGAAACCAGCAGTATGGTATCCATTTTAGGACAGTATCCAGGTGTGTGAAGGCATTAAAAGGAAACCAGCAGACACTCACGCCTCACGAGGACTGGATTTTGGTCATCCCTAAGCTATGACTTCGCTCTCTTCCCCCCATAGAGTTAGTGAGATTATTTTTGTAGACAGAGTTTTATTACTGTAAAGCTTTTATATAAAAATACAAAAGTTTAGGTGTACAATGTTTTTCGTTTTGACCTTAACTGTGCTGTGTGTAATTGTTTTATGCATTTACAATCATATTTATTAAATGGAAAGAAAGTTGATGTTAACAGTGTTTTCATTTTCTTACAATATTTGTAAAAAAAATACTATGTATTTGCGGAAGTTATATTCAACCTATAAAGAAAATTGAATCAAACAGGTGTTGGTATTTTCTTATCCAGGCATACATGACAAATACATTGACAAATGGTACATTGACCTATACATGCATACTTGGTAAATACAATGACAAATGTATTTTCTCATATGCATACTTTGAGAGATGAATACATTGACATATGTGTAGCAGATGTGACTTAGCATCTCATAAGTGATTCCAGTAATGCTATATGTGATAATATGTCAACTTTAAGTAATAGCACAAACCTTACCATGCATAGAGCACTCAATATCAAATTTTGCCTATTTGTTCACAACAATGGCTTCACTATAAAATCCTCATCACGCCTCCTGTCCTGTGAGGGTATCTGAGGCAACATAACGCAAGAGTGGTGATGATGGTGATAATTCTGACAGTAATACAGAACCCTGTGTCCCTAACAAAGGGTTCATGAGAGAGAGAGAGAGAGAGAGAGAGAGAGAGAGAGAGAGAGAGAGAGAGAGAGAGAGAGAGAGAGCTGGAGAGAGTGACAGAAAGAGAGAGAAACAAGAAAAGGGAGAGAGAAAGAGGCAGAAAGGAGATGATCGAGCGATAGAAGAGACAGATGGAGAAGAGAGAGGGGGATAGGGAGAGAGATAGAGATATGAAGGGAGGAATAGAGAAAGAAAGAGAAAGACAGAACAATGGAAAGAGAGACGGAGACTAGAAAAGTAACGTCCGGGGCCATTAGTGATGCATGGTGATGCTGCATCAGACTGACTTGAGGGACTCTTTAATCGTTCAAAGTCAGACCAGGGCCGGTGCCCTGGGAGACGGAGGGGAGATTAACCAAAGATCAATGCCAACAGGTGGCCATCCCAGCGCTCCCTACTGCTGCTGCTTACATATCAAGGTAACAGACTGCAGTGCCCCTAGAGACCCAGCAGCCAGAGCACACAACACAGCACCGTGTAGCCCTGCTGCCTATATAGGGCTGGTATTATTAGACTGAAGGAGACACACAGACACAGACAGAGAGAGAGAGAGGGAAAGGCGTTTAACACTGTAAAACATGCGATGATTGCAATGCCAATATTAGACGAATTAGCCTTAGCGAGAGAGAGAGCGAGAGAGAGAGAGAGCGAGAGAGAGAGAGAAAAGGAAGCCAATGAGACACAGGGGTAGCCAACTCTGCCTCTGAGGGGAACACTTCTCTAGCCTCCTGTTAAACCACCTGACTCTATGAGAGAGAGAATGGCATCAAACACAGTTAAGTAAATCAAGTGATTGCATTTCTAGTGTGCTTTGACTTCAATGGTTATTCAACCAATGACATGATATCTACATTATCGATGATCAGTAATACATCGGTTTTAGCAATGACTGCAATCCTGATCCTATATCAGCCCTTACAGAGTTAAGGCCAGCCCTGATAATGTCACCTTCAATAGCTTATGTTGAGTTAAAGCCCAGACTTGAAGACAGGGAGTCTAGTACTGAAAAAAGAAGACCTAATTGCTTGAAGAGAGAGGAAGCTTAGAGGGAAGGACAGGAGGAGGACAGGAGAGTGTGTGTGTCTGGTGGGACAGCGCCCTGGGTGGTTAAAGCCCCTTCTTAGCCTTTACGTCAATCAAAGACAAGGAATTGCATAGTTATGAGTCCATGAGTTATATTCCTCTGCAGGCAACTCGAGAAAACCAAGTAGCCCTTCCCTGCAGTCAAATTACCTAGTGGTCCCATGGGTGGAATGTTATTCATATTTTTCATAATTTCATAAAACCTGCCAAAATCTGTTGTTTCTAAGTCAAACAGTTTTGTTATATTTCAGTCTTCTGTGATTTATATAAAATGTAATATTGGGATGCAAACTCAAAATGGAATACATTTCAACTCTATATTTGTTTTTTAACCCTTATTTTACCAGGTAAGTTGACTGAGAACACATTCTCATTTACAGCAACGACCTGGGGAATAGTTACAGGGGATGAATGAGCCAATTGGAAGCTGGGAATGATTAGGTGGCCATGATGGTCAGATTGAGAATTTAGCCAGGACACAGTGCCATGGGATCTTTAGTGACCACAGAGAGTCAGGACACCCATTTAACGTCCCATCCAAAAGACAGCACCCTAGACAGGGAAATGTCCCCAATCACTGCCCTGGGGCATTGCGATATTTGTTTAGTTTTAGACTGGAGGAAAGAGTGCCTCCTACTGGGCCTCCAACACCACTTCCAGCAGCATCTGGTCTCAATTCAGGACCAACCCTGCATAGCTTCAGAGGCAAGCCAGCAGTGGGATGCAGGGTGGTATGCTGCTGACATGGTACAGGTGTCTTCTTTGTTTTAAGCCCATAACCATGTGTATACTTTTGTTTCAAAGTAGATTAGTTTAAAACTACCAAGAAACACTCTGTGTGACCCTGATTTAGCCCACTACAGTAAAAGGTTAATAGCTTTACAGACAACATGTATTCCTGGTAGTGGTCGTTCCACATCAGTAGACTTCTCAGAAGGCTTATTCATCCTGTAACTACATTTACACCCAAAGATGCGTCTGATAAAAAGCAAAAGTAGGACATGTCTTCTTTTCACGTTGAGCCAACACCTGAAAGTCTAGTAAACACACCCAGGAACTATAGAAGCACATCAAACAGTGAACCATGGAGGTTAAAAAGGGGACCTCTAATACAGGGATGCCAGGGTGCAGTGTAGCAGTAACAAACCAACCATCCTCTCTCTATTAACTCCACATGATGGAGCCTGTATCGTGCACTTTAGAGAGGGAGCTGGCTGTCCCTCGAGGGAGGAAGGAAGTAGGGAGGGAGGGAGGGAGGGAGGGAGGGAGGAGGAGGGTGGACGAGTGAGGACACTGGTGAGAGAAAGTCACTTTGGTCCTCTCCTCAGCGATTTGAATATTAATTGCCATTGGAAATGCTTTATTTCATTAAAGAGGGCTCCCTGGGGGGACAGGTCTGCAGAGAGGCTTCAGAGCAGAGAGTTAGAGGGAGAACTGCCTTTGCTGGTAACCTTCTAAAGCAGCAGAATGGAGAGGGACTGGTAAGAAGTGTGCAGACAGAAGCATGCACACATACAGTACCAGTCAAAAGTTTTAGAACACCTACTCATTCAAGGGTTTTTCTTTATTTTTACTATTTTCTACATTGTAGAATAATAGTGAAGACATCAAAACTATGAAAAAACACATATGGAATATTGAGATGAGATGGTTTGGGATGAGTTGGACCGCAGAGTGAAGGAAAAGCAGCCAACAAGTGCTCAGCATATGTGGGAACTCCTTCAAGACACTTGGAAAAGCATTCCTCATGAAGCTGGTTGAGAGAATGCCAAGAGTGTGCAAAGCTGTCATCAAGGCAAAAGGTGGCTGCTTTGAAGAATCTAAAATATAACATATATTTGATTTGTTTAACACTTTTTTGGTTACTACATGATTCCATATGTGTTATTTCATAGATTTGATGTCTTCACTATTATTCTACAATGTAGAAAATAGTAAAGATAAAGAAAAACCCTGGAATGAGTAGGTGTGTCCAAACCTTTGACTGGTACTGTATATACACACAAACACATGCATTGCAAACAAACACACACACAAACAAGGCCACTAAATGTATCGCAGCCCTTTGGTAGAGAAGTGCAGCATAAGCACACTCAAAGTATTCATTTTACATTCTGCTGATTACTCCTTTAATTATTTCAAGGGGCTTTCTGTGTATGCAGTATTTTGAAAGAATACCAGACCGCTACAATAGCCCTTTTGTTTTGACTGCAGAGGGTGTGTTCATCCATTGAGCTTACAATTAATGTGATTTGACGATGATGTCCCTACAGTAGGTTGGAAAAGGATTTGACAATACAACAGACACACACACACACACACACACACACACACAAACACACACACACACACACACACACACACACACACACACACACACACACACACACACACACACACACACACACAGCCAGTCAGGGATAGCAGTACACAGCAAGTTTATAAATTGTGACGGATTTACATAACAGTGACTGTGTTTGTGTACAATATGTGAGTCACTGCGCTTGATGGTTCTTTTTGTGACATAGGTGCTTGAACATTATTCCATATTTATGTAAACACCACTGTGAAATAATGATGGTCCTATTCTCAAATGAGAAATCACATTAATATACAGTATGCACACACACACGCACACACACACACACGCACACACACACACACACACACACTCACACACAAACACACACACACACACACACACACACACACACAGTAGGCCTACTGTACGTAAACAGGCACACACGGATGCATATGTGCACACCCTCCCACACACATGGTCGTGCACGTACACACTCATCCACACTCAAACACACACACACTCACACACACACACACACTCCTCACCGCCTTCCCAAGATCATTAACATACAGTACCCGGGAGTATAATGGTCTTACACCTTAATGTTCACTCCTTGGAAGGGGAGCTTACAGCCAGGTAGTTAAAACTGAGTTCAATGAGGTTGGACTCTTTAGTTATTGGACCATGGTGCTGAATACTGAATACACACACGCACAACACACACACACTTTCTTGCATAATGATTGGTGAACTCATAATACCTTCAGACACTTTTACGATCAGTCCAACCGTAAAAAGAAAAGACCGACAATATTCAGATCTATAAAGCCAGTAGTCATTATGAAGCAGTTTATTGTGCCATTGTTTGCTTTTGCTATTTAAACGTTACTGGCAACTCAAACAAATATGAAGCCTAGATGCAGTGAGACTGATAGGCACCGGGGCGGCAGGTAGATTAGTGGTTAAGAGCGTTGTTCCAGTAACCGAAAGGTCGCTGTTTCTAATCCCCAAGCTGACTAGGTGAAAATTCTGTCGACGTGCCCTTGAGCAAGGCACTTAACCCTAATTGCTCCTGTAAATTGCTCTGGATAAGAGCGTCTGCTAAATGACTAAAATGTAAATCTAAAATGTTTTCATTAGAAGCCACTTGGGTGCCTCATATTCCTCGCTTATCTCTGTTTCTATGATACTCTGCTCAAAACTCAGTTGCATTGTGTTATGAATGCTGTAGAGTAGAAGTCGTCCTTTTAGTTGAATAATAGAGTCAAATCTAGTTTTGTTTCGTAAAATGTCTTATTAATTGATAATGAATAGATAATAATAGAAAACAGTGATCCAGCTGATAAACAACACAATTCTTCACAAAATGCTTATTTTTAACTTCCTGTTAATCTTTTCTGTGATTCAATTGAAAGGAAATCTAAGAGATTAAAATGGATTAATAATTAATTGAGCCAAAATTAAATTCTCATAAAAACTGAATCAAACTAAAATGTTTCCTTTCCTTTGGCGATTGTGAGTGCAGAAACCAGGAGCTATCATAAGCTTTCAGTCAAACTAACTGTTTTCATCATTCATAGGACTGAAATACAATTTCTGTGAACTACACCAGCCCAGGGAATTCTTCCATTAGACAGCCGAAAATTAAACAGAGCGTAAATGATCAGAAGTGCTTAGCATGGCACAACATGTTGGCAAAACATTAGTCTAATGTAGGGTTTCTTAAACTATGGGTTGGGACCCAAACTGGGCCCTGGGCATGTGAGAGGTGGGCCGCGAGTTATTAGAATACATCTATAATCACCCACTATTTCTTCTTAATTTGGGTCGCTGGACGATGATTTGGGTCCCGGGAAAACGGTCAATTACTCTTTTGGGTCTCGAGCTAATAAAGTTTAAGAACCCCTGGTAATGGGTACAGTACTTTGCTTGGACTCCAAGACCATTAGTTGAACATCATATACACTTTATTTTGTGTATTTGCTGGGTATCATCATTCATCCAATACTCTGACGATATGAAAATGGTCATGTTTCAGTTTGAGGGTGTAGGGCCTGGAGTTTTTCCTGTTCACATTCCTGTCACATGGTCAGGTAAATCTCCTGGCCCTAGTTATGAGGTGCTCTGAAGTTAACGGTAACAGTGGTTGTGCTTCTCATGGTGTGGAAACTGTCTGCAGTAGTACGCTTTTCCGTCAAAAGGGGGAGTTGTGGCTCTGTCAGGTTAAAATATCTTCCACTGTCAGTAGATCTGCAACAAACTGTGATAACAGACCACCCTAAAGGCTCTCAGCTCCTGAAGTGACAGACAATGAAGAAGAGCAGTCAGGTAGACAGGATATATAGCCTACTGCTTATGCTGTAGCCTATTGGATTTAATTGGACTTGACATACTACAGGGTTCCACTAACAGAACCAGACTGTGGAAGTTCACTTCCATACAAAGGCTATACTGGACACGTATCCAGGTATGCATGATTCCCATGTTACCATCATTGCAGAATGACACGCCACTATGGTAAAGAGTTCGGTATGGTTTAACAAAACAACGGCAGTTCATCTCCATATAAAGGTTAGGCCTATAAATTGAGCATGTATTTATATTTCTTATGGTACAGGTTCTTTATAGATCAGTGTACTTACTGTATATTCCATGCAGGCACATGTCTGTGGTAGAATAATGGTAGCCTATTGTTGTATGAAGTTTGATAGGGAACAACAAAACAATATCAAAACAGAACCAGAGAGAAAAATCTATTTTTCCACTAAAATAGGAATAGCAAAGCTTTCATGTCTGTAGCGTAGGAAAAGGGTCGGGACCCACTGCTGGGTGCCGGGCAGTTTGTACCACATCGTAGCGCCGAGAGGGACGTCACCAATGGGCACAGCGACTAAGGCTCACGCTGAGATCCCATGCCTTGGCTCAGAGACATCTTTCATCTGCAGCAATTACAGATTCTCCTGCTTCCTGCATATGCTTCTTCTAAAGGGTCTACATTTAACCCTGCAAGGATAGAGAGATGAGGGAAGAGAGGAGAAGAGAGGGAGGGAGGGAGGGAGGGAGGGAGGGAGGGAGGGAGGGAGGGAGGGAGGGAGGGAGGGAGGGAGGGAGGGAGGGAGGGAGGGAGGGAGGGAGATTTATGAGAAGAGGAGATTGTAGGTCATGTTGTAATTATCGTATTATTACCCCTCAGAAAAAATTATAGCAGGAGGCCGTCTGACAGAAAGATTACAGACTGGGAGGTGAATCATCTTGTTCTCAAAACCTCATGTCTCTGTCATAAAGGCTTTGGAAGAATGGGAGTTCAATTTAGACTTCTTCAAAGTTACACAGAATAGGGACAGCCCACACACACCTGTGGTTATATCCAGGCGTGGTATGTGTGATACGATATTGGCACATAGCTGAGTAAAAGGCTATTGAACTAAGGCTCCATGGAAGTTGGAGAGAAATTAAATAGACACATCTGTTGTTATATCCAGGTGTATAGTATGTGATAAGATATTGGCACATACATATAGGACAGGATGAATGTCTATATCTGTATTATAATACACTAAGGATTTTAAGCCGAGGGAGGATCTCCTCCAGCAATGTTGGGACGGTTTTCTTCCTTTTCGGCTCAAAAGAAGTGTGTTGTCCTCCCACATGGTATTGCCCACTTTACACTGGGTATACCAAACATTAGGAACATTTTCCTAATATTGAGTTGTATTTTTGGGTCCCACTTTAAACGAAGTACAACTTATAAAGGCTTTATATAGCATACAAAAGGCTTCATAAGCACTACATAAATGCTTCACAAATCATCTATAAGCATATGTCATGCTCTATAAATAGTGTATAAAGTGTTACATAACCATTCCCACTAAAGGGTGAAATGTCAGATGTGACATAACGCACTATGTGTGTTTATACAACATTTATAGAGTATGACATATGCTTATAGATGATTTGTGAAGTATTTATGTAGTGCTTATGAAGCATTTATGTATACTGTATATTAAGCCTTTATAAGCTGTATTTTGATTAAAGTGGGACCTTTTGTCTATTTCCCCAGTTTCTGTGTTTGGAATGGCATGGTTACTATTGCATCATGTCAATTACATTATGATGTCATTTCGCTTCCAAGGCAAAGCCTATAAAAGCGCGGGTACAGCTACTCAGTGGGTATAACAATACTCATGCCCAGACGTAGACGATCAACTACTCGCCCAGTCCGCCGGAGGCATAGAGCCACTCGGACATGAGGAGTAGGAGGAGAGTTGGCAGGAGGCGACGTTAGGTCCTTTACTAACCATCAGCTCCATGTTAGGTAGGCTTAAGTGTCCTTTGGGCTGCAAAGCTCACTGGGAAAAAGTATTCTATAGAGTTTGGCTATATTTAGCCTACAAACATAGATTTGATATACAGTAGGCTAAATGTAGGCCTAGATTATTTTAAATTTCAATAGTCTAACTTCTAGGATCCTCTGCACTCCACACTCACTCATTGCTATGTATGAATTTCAATGACTTAACCACTTCATCACTAGGCACCTGTCTAAAGTGCCTGCCTCGAAAATGCATGCCCAAATTGAATAGAGTATATCTCCAAAACGACAAGGGCTATCAACATAATCTTGGTAGCAAAAGAAAGGTAACACATGGGAGATGTATCTTGAAGTGAAATAATTAATATGGGTATTACTGTGTCAGAGTACATGAAGCTAGAACACAGCATAAATTGGGAGGTTTTAATTCCGCCTGAAAGTAACTTCAGGTTTTATAGGGAATAATTTATTGGACTTATGCAGCTGCAGCCCCTAAACACTATGGGACCATAGCCCAATATCTGATGAGTACTTATGTGAAGTTTGATGCCAATAAAGTAAAGTAAACCAAAGTTGTAGGGGTTTTAGTTGAAGTATGTTTAGGCGGATTACCAAATGGAGACATTTGGGTAGATTTGGGCACCATCAGTGCCATTTGACTTTTATCAGGTACCAGACAGCAAAAGGCATTTAATTTCACTAACATATCACTATATGTGTACATTCCATCAAAATACAACTGTTTTGATGTTGTTTCCCATGTTCTCCCAGACCTCTATACGTGTTCCCATTGAAATAAACCATACAATGGGAAAGTTTGACTCCAAACTGAGCAGATTTATTAGAAACTATAAACAACAAATGTAAAAACAAAAATTACACACATCCCAAAACTATAAACAATGATATGGTGTCCTTGGGTGGGTTGTCACACAAAATGTAGACCCTTTTTTCTCTTCTCTATTATGCCACCTATCTTCTTCTTCCTCTTCTTCCTCCCGACTCTTGGGAGTGACAGGCCTACCTCCACCACGCTGACTTGGATGTGCTGACTTTGAGAAAGGTTTTCCTTTTCTTTTGGGTTGAGGGCTTTTTACAGGGGACTCAGTGTCCGATGAAGACCGTGGCCGAGGGAGGGGAGCAGATGTGCGTTGTCTAGACAAGCGGCCAGGCTGAGGAAGAGGAGGCTCTGCCTGAGGAAGGGGAAGCTGTGGCTGAGGAGGCAGATGCTCTGGCTGTGGCTCATACCCCTATAATCATCTTCACTGTACAAACAAGACAAAAGAGGAAAGAAAATCATGACTAAAACACACTTGTATTCATTCATTGACAAATCTGACTCAAAACAGTCAGATATATAAAATAAATAGTTAGAACTATGAGAATGTTGACTTAAGTGATAATTCAGTGACAATAAATAATACACATAGCGTTCTATTGTAAGTCAATTTGCGCGTGGGCCTCTAGGCTAAGCTAGCTAGCGCTAACTTACGTTGAGCTTCAGTTACTCAAATAGATATTTTAGAATGTATGTTTTGTACTCATACAATAAATTAGTAATAGTAGTATTAGAAGTAATACATAACAATGCGATTACATACTCTTCTGATACTTGAGTAGGGCCCTGGACACGATAACCTTCGTTCTCGTCGTTGGGGTCTGGTTCGTCCGGTCTAAGCAGGTCCTCATCGTCTGATTCAGAGTCAATGGGGATACATGGAGTCCAACTTTCATCTGTTACAATTAATAACGCCTCTGTAACTGTATATTTGTTACTAGAGCCTGCCATATTTGAATAAACTTTGCGTTTTACCTCCGAAATTCTAGTGTTGTTGTGCGCTCTGCGTAACCGTGCGTAACGCAGCAAGTCAACTAATATGAGACAATGAGGTGCGCGCTTGGATATTTCAACAACGGGTTGGTCGATTTTGACATGTGACCCCTCTATCGAAAGCTCTGGATCTGTAGAATTAAATGACAACAATGACAAACCACGAGGATTGCATCATATATCCAGAAGATGGCGACAAAACAGTGCCTGTTGTGATTGAACCAAACTACTGACTTCATCTTCAAACACATTGTTGACCATGTAAAACTATGGAAACTCATTGAAATCGACTCGGAATGAGAGAGAGACCCTAGAGTATCTTTTCAAGTGGTTTTATTCGATCAGACACTACTTTTGGTAACATAAACAACAAAGGTAAGACGCAGTTTGTTGTTGTGATAAAAAAAATGGAATTTTGTTATTGACGTTCTTTGATTAATAGTTTAGTGAGTGTTGGTCATAGAGGAACACGGCTATCACTGTTGGAATCTGTGAGCTAGCAGCTTTTGAATGGTGTATCGTTTGTGTAGATAGGCATGCACGGTTTCAAAATGCAGTACTGGTTTTGCTATATGCTTATATATTTGCTTGGAGTTGGAATATTATTTAATTTGGGCAACAACAGTTTAGCTAGATTCACAGTTGAGACGCTTCTCGTTCCAGTAGTGTATAACATTCAGGTATTCACACATGTTTAAAAACCGTACTATGCCATTGATTGCGAGAGGTTATCAAGTCAATAGGCAACATTGTTTTATGTTCACAGCTCAGATTTGAAAGCTGTGCTTCACTGTCCTCAAAGACAAATTGCATTTATCAATTTATCAGAATGAAATACTTTTCTTACCATCAGTAAGGTATCCCATCAACTGCACTGCTGCACTTATAACCTATGGGCACGTGTGTAAAATCTTCAACTAGGCCTACATATCAGATGAGTGATGCCTTGCTGTCCTGTTTTCCCCAACATAAAAGGTTACATCCACAGATTTTTTCATAAGACCACTGTTGATACGGACCCAAAATGTTTTGCATGTCAGCAGTCAAGTTTTCAAGATATTGGACTTTCAAGAAGCAAAATGTCACCTGTCACGTCATCATGATTTTTGCTTCATTAAGGTGATGTTGCCGGTGACACTTTGCTTCTTGAAAGTCCAATATCTTGAAAACTGTCAGTGACTTCAGAAAGTATTAATACCCCTTGACTTATTCCACATTATGGTGTGTTACAGCCTGAATTCAAAATTGACACAATACCCCATAATGACAAAGTGAAAATATATTTTAGAATGTTTTGTAAATGTATTGCAAATAAAATACAGAAATGTACGTAAGTATTCACACCCCTGAGTCAATACTTCGTAGAAACACCTTTGGCAGCAATTACAGCTGTGAGTCTTTCTGGATAAGTCTTTAAGAGCTTTCCACACCAAGATTGTTTAACATCTGCCCATTACAATGTTCAAAATTCTTCATGCTCAGTTGTTGTTGATCATTGCTAGACAACCATTTTCTGGTCTTGCCATAGATTTTCAAGGAGATTTAAGTCAAATCTGTAACTTGGCCACTCAGGAACATTCACTGTCTTCTTGGTAAGCAACTTCGGTGTAGATTTGGCATTGTGTTTAAGGTTATTGTCCTGCTGAAAGGTACATTTATCTCACAGAGTCTGGTGGAAAGCAGACTGAACCAGGTTTTCCTCTAGGATTTTGACTGTGCTTAGCTCCATTCCGTTTCTTTTTTATCCTGAAAAACTCCCCAGTCCTTAACGATTGCAAGCATACCCATAACATGATGCATCCACCACTATGCTTACAAATATGGATAGTGGTACTCAGTAATGTGTTGTATTGGATTTGCCACAAACATTAGACTTTGTATTCAGGACAAAAAGTTAATTGCTTTTCCACATTTTTTGCAGTATTATTTTAGTGCCTTATTGCAAACAGGATTAATGTTTTGGAATAGTTTTATTCTTTAAAAAAGCTTCCTTCTTTTCATTGAACTACAATGTTGTTGATCCATCCTCAGTTTTATCCTATCACAGCCATTAAACACTGTAACTGTTTAAATGTCACCATTGGCCTGATGGTGAAATCCCTGAGTGGTTTCCTTCCTCTCCGGCAACTGAGTTAGGAAAGACGCCTGTATCTTTGTAGGGACTGGGTGTATTGATAGACCACCCAAAGTGTAATTAGTAACTCCACCATGCTCAAAGGGATATTCAATGTCTGCTTTATTTTTTATTTTTTACCCAACTACCAATAGATGCCCTTCTTTGCGAGGCATTGGAAAACCTTCCTGGTCTTTGTGGTTGAGGGACCTTACAGATAATTATATTTGTGGGGTACAGAGATGAGGTAGTCATTCAAAAAATCATGTTAATTAAACACTATTATTGCACACAGAGTGTGTCCATGCAACTTATTATGTGTCTTGTTAAGCACATAAGCACATAAGCCTAGCTTAAGTCTGGACTTTCCTGCATCCTTGGATTATGTCCAAAATACTGTTCACATTTGTACAGTACCTCTATTTAAGGTATTTTTTACCACATGTGCCAATTTTTCCAAAGAAATTAGCAATCACACCCACCACCAAGACTGGCATATTCTGACACCCACATAAAGTACATACACATAGTTACACTTCCCATGTGTTCCATCTATGCATTTTACTTCACTTCCATTAGGTGTCACTGTGCACACAGTCTTGGGCAGAAGTCTAATTTCTCTGACTACTGAATAGTCTGATGACTTTCTCCATTTTCAAAGTTGAACTGAAAGCTATTATTGACTCATCAGTATGTCTGTATTCCCAATTCACATCAATAAAATAACTTTATTATCACTTAACATTTTATGGCTGCTGCAGTATAATATTTTTTTAATTACAGAAAAAACAAACATCTTACCGAAGTAGCCTAGTCGACACTCTTACACAATGCAGACTTGTCAGCAAAAGAGAATGGCCTATACCATGTTTGGTGACACAGTGTATTAGATAGGGACTTCTCCAGCACTACAGGTACTGAGTATTCCGCCTCTTTTGGCTTGAAGCCAAGTGCTACATCAGCTCATGCCAGACAGTCCAACAGTTGGTGCAGTACTTGTATGCTAAAAGTGCTTAGCTGGATGTGCACTGTCAATGAACACACCTGTTTGGCACTAACTATATGGCTGCTTTGTCTATCGTCCGATTGGATGCAACCGGGAGGTGTTCATCCAATAGGAATTGGGGCTCATTTTGGGCTTAGATTTTCTTCTCATGCATTTCTATGGTGCAGAATTGATGGTGCTGTCTTGTCTCGAATGAGCCAAGGCATCTTATTGGCCCACATGTATGTCTTGGAATACTGTATGTCTTGGAATACTCAAAAATGCCAACTCTCACTTAAAAAATATTATAGTGTTGGTACCACAGTACACAAGTAATATACAAAGTAATCACAGGAGGTTGGTGGCACCTTAATTGGGGAGGACGGGCTCGTGGTAATGACTGGAGCGGAATCAGTGGCATGGTATCAAATATATCAAACACACTCCGTTCTGGTCATTATTATGAGCCGTCCTCCCCTCAGCAGCCTCCTGTGAAAGTAATGTATATATATTTCTACGATTGGTACTGCAATTGGATTGAATGTTGCACAGTGGGTGTTTTTGAGAAAGAATGGCTGTTATAGCCCCTTTGGACTCTGGTGATAAAAAAAATTGCCCCTTTGAACTCTCATAAATAAACATGTGTGTTTGTTGGAAACTATGCAGGTCTTTCTTGA
>NW_028162987.1:0-33737 GCF_964263955.1 Coregonus lavaretus | reverse complement strand
ACGAAAGAAGGAGGAGGGAGGAGGGAGGAAGGAGGAGGAGGGAGGAGGGAGGAGGGAGGAGGGAGGAGGGAGGAGGGAGGAGGAGGAAGGGAGGAAGGGAGGAGGGAGGAGGGAGGAGAAGGAGGGAGGAGGGAGGAGGAGGGAGGAGGAGGGAGGGAGGAGGAGGGGGGAGGGAGGAGGGAGGAGGGAGTGGGGAGGGAGGAGGAGGGAGGAGAAGGGGGGAGGGAGGAGGGAGGAGGGAGGAGGGAGGAGGGAGGAGGGAGGGAGGGAGGAGGAGGGGGAGGGAGGAGGGAGGAGAAGGAGGGAGGAGAAGGAGGGAGGAGGGAGGAGAGAGGAGGAGGGAGGGAGGAGGGAGGAGGGAGGAGGGAGGAGGGAGGAGGGAGTAGGGAGGAGGAGGGAGGAGGGAGGAGGGAGGAGGGAGGAGGGAGGAGGGAGGAGGGGGGAGGAGGGGGGAAGGGGGGAGGGGGAAAAAGAAAACAGGTCATTCTGTGATGGCCCAAATGGCACCCTATTCACTATGTAGTGCACTACTTTTGACCACTGCTATCTCTGGATCAATAGATGGGGGTGGTGGATGGACTCAGCTAGGAGTTTAATAAACAATTCGGACAGCAAATCAGGAAATAGGACAGGATATTTCACAGTGTACAGGTATCCCATTCAAATCAGTAGAAGAGTGGATTAGAATGAGTGTTTCAATAGACAGCAGGACAGGAAGTGAATTAGGGTCTAATGTTAGCTTATTGCTTGTGTCACATGCTTTTATAAATATATGCATCCCAAATAACACCATATTCCCTTTATAGTGCACTACTTTTCACCAGGGCCCATAGCAGTGGACAATATAGGGAATACGGTGCAATTTGGGACGCATCAAAAACAATAAAACAGAATCTTTCAGTTGTGCTTCTGGAGGAAGTTGAAGACATTGTCTTTAGGATTCCAAATGGTTTGTTGGGTCTTCTCTGTATTGGACTACAGGGTCTAATGTGTCTTTAGGATTCCAAATGGTTTGTTGGGTCTTCTCTGTATTGGACTACAGGGTCTAATGTGTCTTTAGGATTCCAAATGGTTTGTTGGGTCTTCTCTGTATTGTACTAGAGGGTCTAATGTATCTAGTGGATAATGTATCAATCTAACCAGTAATATATATTACTAGAGGGTCTAATGTATCTAGTGGATAATGTATCAATCTAACCAGTAATATATATTACTAGAGGGTCTAATGTATCTAGTGTATAATGTATCAATTTGACCAGTAATATATATTACCAGAGGGTCTAATGTATCTAGTGTATAATGTATCAATCTAACCAGTAATATATATTACTAGAGGTCTAATGTATCTAGTGTATAATGTATCAATTTAACCAGTAATATATATTACTAGAGGGTCTAATGTATCTAGTGGATAATGTATCAATCTAACCAGTAATATATATTACTAGAGGGTCTAATGTATCTAGTGTATAATGTATCAATCTAACCAGTAATATATATTACTAGAGGGTCTAATGTATCTAGTGTATAATGTATCAATCTAACCAGTAATATATATTACTAGAGGGTCTAATGTATCTAGTGTATAATGTATCAATCTAACCAGTAATATATATTACTAGAGGGTCTAATGTATCTAGTGTATAATGTATCAATCTAACCAGTAATATATATTACTAGAGGGTCTAATGTATCTAGTGTATAATGTATCAATCTAACCAGTAATATATATTACTAGAGGGTCTAATGTATCTAGTGTATAATGTATCAATCTAACCAGTAATATATATTACTAGAGGGTCTAATGTATCCAGTGTATAATGTATCAATCTAACCAGTAATATATATTACTAGAGGGTCTAATGTATCTAGTGTATAATGTATCAATCTAACCAGTAATATATATCACTAGAGGGTCTAATGTATCTAGTGTATAATGTATCAATCTAACCAGTAATATATATCACTAGAGGGTCTAATGTATCTAGTGTATAATGTATCAATCTAACCAGTATTATATATCACTAGAGGGTCTAATGTATCTAGTGTATAATGTATCAATCTAACCAGTAATATATATCACTAGAGGGTCTAATGTATCTAGTGTATAATGTATCAATCTAACCAGTAATATATATTACTAGAGGGTCTAATGTATCCAGTGTATAATGTATCAATCTAACCAGTAATATATATTACTAGAGGGTCTAATGTATCTAGTGTATAATGTATCAATCTAACCAGTAATATATATCACTAGAGGGTCTAATGTATCTAGTGTATAATGTATCAATCTAACCAGTAATATATATTACTAGAGGGTCTAATGTATCTAGTGTAGAATGTATCAATCTAACCAGTAATATATATTACTAGAGGGTCTAATGTATCTAGTGGATAATGTATCAATCTAACCAGTAATATATATTACTAGAGGGTCTAATGTATCTAGTGTATAATGTATCAATCTAACCAGTAATATATATTACTAGAGGGTCTAATGTATCTAGTGTATAATGTATCAATCTAACCAGTAATATATATTACTAGAGGGTCTAATGTATCTAGTGTATAATGTATCAATCTAACCAGTAATATATATTACTAGAGGGTCTAATGTATCTAGTGTATAATGTATCAATCTAACCAGTGATATATATTACTAGAGGGTCTAATGTATCTAGTGTATGATGTATCAATCTAACCAGTAATATATATTACTAGAGGGTCTAATGTATCTAGTGTATAATGTATCAATCTAACCAGTAATATATATTACCAGAGGGTCTAATGTATCTAGTGTATAATGTATCAATCTAACCAGTAATATATATTACTAGAGGGTCTAATGTATATAGTGTATAATGTATCAATCTAACCAGTGATATATATTACTAGAGGGTCTAATGTATCAATCTAACCATTAATATATTACCAGAGGGTCTAATGTATCTAGTGGATAATGTATCAATCTAACCAGTGATATATATTACTAGAGGGTCTAATGTATCAATCTAACCATTAATATATTACCAGAGGGTCTAATGTATCTAGTGGATAATGTATCAATCTAACCAGTAATACATTACTACAGGGTCTAATGTATCTAATGGATAATGTATCAATCTAACCAGTAATACATTACTAGAGGGTCTAATGGATCAATCTAACCAGTGATATATATTACTAGAGGGTCTAATGTATCAATCTAACCATTAATATACATTACTAGAGGGTCTAATGTATCTAGTGTATAATGTATCAATCTAACCAGTAATATATATTACTAGAGGCTCTAATGTATCTAGTGGATAATGTATCAATCTAACCAGTGATATATATTACTAGAGGGTCTAATGTATCAATCTAACCATTAATATACATTACTAGAGGGTCTAATGTATCTAGTGTATAATGTATCAATCTAACCAGTAATATATATTACTAGAGGGTCTAATGTATCTAGTGTATAATGTATCAATCTAACCAGTAATATATATCACTAGAGGGTCTAATGTATCTAGTGTATAATGTATCAATCTAACCAGTAATATATATTACTAGAGGGTCTAATGTATCTAGTGTATAATGTATCAATCTAACCAGTAATATATATTACTAGAGGGTCTAATGTATCTAGTGTATAATGTATCAATCTAACCAGTAATATATATTACTAGAGGGTCTAATGTATCTAGTGTATAATGTATCAATCTAACCAGTAATATATATTACTAGAGGGTCTAATGTATCTAGTGTATAATGTATCAATCTAACCAGTAATATATATTACTAGAGGGTCTAATGTATCTAGTGTATAATGTATCAATCTAACCAGTAATATATATTACTAGAGGGTCTAATGTATCTAGTGTATAATGTATCAATCTAACCAGTAATATATATTACTAGAGGGTCTAATGTATCTAGTGTATAATGTATCAATCTAACCAGTAATATATATTACTAGAGGGTCTAATGTATCTAGTGTATAATGTATCAATCTAACCAGTGATATATATTACTAGAGGGTCTAATGTATCTAGTGTATAATGTATCAATCTAACCAGTAATATATATTACTAGAGGGTCTAATGTATCTAGTGTATAATGTATCAATCTAACCAGTAATATATATTACCAGAGGGTCTAATGTATCTAGTGTATAATGTATCAATCTAACCAGTAATATATATTACTAGAGGGTCTAATGTATCTAGTGTATAATGTATCAATCTAACCAGTGATATATATTACTAGAGGGCCCAATGTATCAATCTAACCATTAATATATTACCAGAGGGTCTAATGTATCTAGTGGATAATGTATCAATCTAACCAGTGATATATATTACTAGAGGGTCTAATGTATCAATCTAACCATTAATATACATTACTAGAGGGTCTAATGTATCTAGTGTATAATGTATCAATCTAACCAGTAATATATATTACTAGAGGGTCTAATGTATCTAGTGGATAATGTATCAATCTAACCAGTGATATATATTACTAGAGGGTCTAATGTATCAATCTAACCATTAATATACATTACTAGAGGGTCTAATGTATCTAGTGTATAATGTATCAATCTAACCAGTAATATATATCACTAGAGGGTTTAATGTATCTAGTGTATAATGTATCAATCTAACCAGTAATATATATTACTAGAGGGTCTAATGTATCTAGTGTATAATGTATCAATCTAACCAGTAATATATATTACTAGAGGTCTTAAGTATCCAGTGTATAATGTATCAATCTAACCAGTAACATATATTACTAGAGGGTCTAATGTATCTAGTGTATAATGTATCAATCTAACCAGTAATATATATTACTAGAGGTCTTAAGTATCCAGTGTATAATGTATCAATCTAACCAGTAATATATATCACTAGAGGGTCTAATGTATCTAGTGTATAATGTATCAATCTAACCAGTAATATATATTACTAGAGGGTCTAATGTATCTAGTGTATAATGTATCAATCTAACCAGTAATATATACTACTAGAGGTCTTAAGTATCCAGTGTATAATGTATCAATCTAACCAGTAATATATATTACTAGAGGGTCTAATGTATCTAGTGTATAATGTATCAATCTAACCAGTAATATATATTACTAGAGGGTCTAATGTATCTAGTGTATAATGTATCAATCTAACCAGTAATATATATTACTAGAGGGTCTAATGTATCTAGTGTATAATGTATCAATCTAACCAGTGATATATATTACTAGAGGGTCTAATGTATCTAGTGTATAATGTATCAATCTAACCAGTAATATATATTACTAGAGGGTCTAATGTATCTAGTGTATAATGTATCAATCTAACCAGTAATATATATTACTAGAGGGTCTAATGTATCTAGTGTATAATGTATCAATCTAACCAGTGATATATATTACTAGAGGGTCTAATGTATCAATCTAACCATTAATATATTACCAGAGGGTCTAATGTATCTAGTGGATAATGTATCAATCTAACCAGTGATATATATTACTAGAGGGTCTAATGTATCAATCTAACCATTAATATATTACCAGAGGGTCTAATGTATCTAGTGGATAATGTATCAATCTAACCAGTAATACATTACTACAGGGTCTAATGTATCTAGTGGATAATGTATCAATCTAACCAGTAATACATTACTAGAGGGTCTAATGGATCAATCTAACCAGTGATATATATTACTAGAGGGTCTAATGTATCAATCTAACCATTAATATACATTACTAGAGGGTCTAATGTATCTAGTGTATAATGTATCAATCTAACCAGTAATATATATTACTAGAGGGTCTAATGTATCTAGTGGATAATGTATCAATCTAACCAGTAATATATATTACTAGAGGGTCTAATGTATCAATCTAACCATTAATATATTACCAGAGGGTCTAATGTATCTAGTGGATAATGTATCAATCTAACCAGTAATACATTACTACAGGGTCTAATGTATCTAATGGATAATGTATCAATCTAACCAGTAATACATTACTAGAGGGTCTAATGGATCAATCTAACCAGTGATATATATTACTAGAGGGTCTAATGTATCAATCTAACCATTAATATACATTACTAGAGGGTCTAATGTATCTAGTGTATAATGTATCAATCTAACCAGTAATATATATTACTAGAGGCTCTAATGTATCTAGTGGATAATGTATCAATCTAACCAGTGATATATATTACTAGAGGGTCTAATGTATCAATCTAACCATTAATATACATTACTAGAGGGTCTAATGTATCTAGTGTATAATGTATCAATCTAACCAGTAATATATATTACTAGAGGGTCTAATGTATCTAGTGTATAATGTATCAATCTAACCAGTAATATATATCACTAGAGGGTCTAATGTATCTAGTGTATAATGTATCAATCTAACCAGTAATATATATTACTAGAGGGTCTAATGTATCTAGTGTATAATGTATCAATCTAACCAGTAATATATATTACTAGAGGGTCTAATGTATCTAGTGTATAATGTATCAATCTAACCAGTAATATATATTACTAGAGGGTCTAATGTATCTAGTGTATAATGTATCAATCTAACCAGTAATATATATTACTAGAGGGTCTAATGTATCTAGTGTATAATGTATCAATCTAACCAGTAATATATATTACTAGAGGGTCTAATGTATCTAGTGTATAATGTATCAATCTAACCAGTAATATATATTACTAGAGGGTCTAATGTATCTAGTGTATAATGTATCAATCTAACCAGTAATATATATTACTAGAGGGTCTAATGTATCTAGTGTATAATGTATCAATCTAACCAGTAATATATATTACTAGAGGGTCTAATGTATCTAGTGTATAATGTATCAATCTAACCAGTGATATATATTACTAGAGGGTCTAATGTATCTAGTGTATAATGTATCAATCTAACCAGTAATATATATTACTAGAGGGTCTAATGTATCTAGTGTATAATGTATCAATCTAACCAGTAATATATATTACCAGAGGGTCTAATGTATCTAGTGTATAATGTATCAATCTAACCAGTAATATATATTACTAGAGGGTCTAATGTATCTAGTGTATAATGTATCAATCTAACCAGTGATATATATTACTAGAGGGCCCAATGTATCAATCTAACCATTAATATATTACCAGAGGGTCTAATGTATCTAGTGGATAATGTATCAATCTAACCAGTGATATATATTACTAGAGGGTCTAATGTATCAATCTAACCATTAATATACATTACTAGAGGGTCTAATGTATCTAGTGTATAATGTATCAATCTAACCAGTAATATATATTACTAGAGGGTCTAATGTATCTAGTGGATAATGTATCAATCTAACCAGTGATATATATTACTAGAGGGTCTAATGTATCAATCTAACCATTAATATACATTACTAGAGGGTCTAATGTATCTAGTGTATAATGTATCAATCTAACCAGTAATATATATCACTAGAGGGTTTAATGTATCTAGTGTATAATGTATCAATCTAACCAGTAATATATATTACTAGAGGGTCTAATGTATCTAGTGTATAATGTATCAATCTAACCAGTAATATATATTACTAGAGGTCTTAAGTATCCAGTGTATAATGTATCAATCTAACCAGTAACATATATTACTAGAGGGTCTAATGTATCTAGTGTATAATGTATCAATCTAACCAGTAATATATATTACTAGAGGTCTTAAGTATCCAGTGTATAATGTATCAATCTAACCAGTAATATATATCACTAGAGGGTCTAATGTATCTAGTGTATAATGTATCAATCTAACCAGTAATATATATTACTAGAGGGTCTAATGTATCTAGTGTATAATGTATCAATCTAACCAGTAATATATACTACTAGAGGTCTTAAGTATCCAGTGTATAATGTATCAATCTAACCAGTAATATATATTACTAGAGGGTCTAATGTATCTAGTGTATAATGTATCAATCTAACCAGTAATATATATTACTAGAGGGTCTAATGTATCTAGTGTATAATGTATCAATCTAACCAGTAATATATATTACTAGAGGGTCTAATGTATCTAGTGTATAATGTATCAATCTAACCAGTGATATATATTACTAGAGGGTCTAATGTATCTAGTGTATAATGTATCAATCTAACCAGTAATATATATTACTAGAGGGTCTAATGTATCTAGTGTATAATGTATCAATCTAACCAGTAATATATATTACTAGAGGGTCTAATGTATCTAGTGTATAATGTATCAATCTAACCAGTGATATATATTACTAGAGGGTCTAATGTATCAATCTAACCATTAATATATTACCAGAGGGTCTAATGTATCTAGTGGATAATGTATCAATCTAACCAGTGATATATATTACTAGAGGGTCTAATGTATCAATCTAACCATTAATATATTACCAGAGGGTCTAATGTATCTAGTGGATAATGTATCAATCTAACCAGTAATACATTACTACAGGGTCTAATGTATCTAGTGGATAATGTATCAATCTAACCAGTAATACATTACTAGAGGGTCTAATGGATCAATCTAACCAGTGATATATATTACTAGAGGGTCTAATGTATCAATCTAACCATTAATATACATTACTAGAGGGTCTAATGTATCTAGTGTATAATGTATCAATCTAACCAGTAATATATATTACTAGAGGGTCTAATGTATCTAGTGGATAATGTATCAATCTAACCAGTAATATATATTACTAGAGGGTCTAATGTATCAATCTAACCATTAATATATTACCAGAGGGTCTAATGTATCTAGTGGATAATGTATCAATCTAACCATTAATATTTTACTAGAGGGTCTAATGTATCTAGTGGATAATGTATCAATCTAACCAGGAATATATATTACTAGAGGGTCTAATGTATCTAGTGGATAATGTATCAATCTAACCAGTAATATATATTACTAGAGGGTCTAATGTATCAATCTAACCATTAATATATTACCAGAGGGTCTAATGTATCTAGTGGATAATGTATCAATCTAACCATTAATATTTTACTAGAGGGTCTAATGTATCTAGTGGATAATGTATCAATCTAACCAGGAATATATATTACTAGAGGGTCTAATGTATCTAGTGGATAATGTATCAATCTAACCAGTAATATATATTACTAGAGGGTCTAATGTATCAATCTAACCATTAATATATTACCAGAGGGTCTAATGTATCTAGTGGATAATGTATCAATCTAACCATTAATATTTTACTAGAGGGTCTAATGTATCTAGTGGATAATGTATCAATCTAACCAGTAATATATATTACTAGAGGGTCTAATGTATCTAGTGTATAATGTATCAATCTAACCAGTAATATTTTACTAGAGGGTCTAATGTATCTAGTGTATAATGTATCAATCTAACCAGTAATATTTTACTAGAGGGTCTAATGTATCTAGTGTATAATGTATCAATCTAACCAGTAATATTTTACTAGAGGGTCTAATGTATCTAGTGTATAATGTATCAATCTAACCAGTAATATATATTACTAGAGGGTCTAATGTATCTAGTGTATAATGTATCAATCTAACCAGTAATATTTTACTAGAGGGTCTAATGTATCTAGTGTATAATGTATCAATCTAACCAGTGATATATATTACTAGAGGGTCTAATGTATCTAGTGTATAATGTATCAATCTAACCAGTAATATTTTACTAGAGGGTCTAATGTATCTAGTGTATAATGTATGAAGCATGGTCACTGAGCTTATTGGAACAGTCAAGGAGTCTGGTATTCTGACAGTGTGTTGGCTTTCTTCTTTTAAGAAAACCAATGAATGTATGAGACGCAGAACAAACACCACCAACGGCAATCAAAACAACTGGACAGGTAGAGAAGAGCCTAAAGAACCAGGCTGCATCGCTGTCGCCAGAGGTAGAAATGTTTTTTGTTTTTTTATCAACCGGTAATGTGGACAATTTGTTCCACTCAATGTGAGGCGAGACTGTAGTGATTCTCCCAGATTGATCCATTTTCCGAAAGACCCAAAGTTAGAAAACCATTGATATTTGTTCCTAAACAAACCTTGATTAGTTCCCTGAAATTGCAGGGACATTGGCCACCTCACAGATGTGGGCCCTTTTGACCAGAGCCCTGTGGGGAAAGGGCTGCCAGATGACCAGAGCCCTGTGGGGAAAGGGCTGCCAGATGACCAGAACCCTGTGGGGAAAGGGCTGCCAGATGACCAGAGCCCTGTGGGGAAAGGGCTGCCAGATGACCAGAGCCCTGTGGGGAAAGGGCTGCCAGATGTCCAGAGCCCTGTGGGGAAAGGGCTGCCAGATGACCAGAGCCCTGTGGGGAAAGGGCTGCCAGATGACCAGAGCCCTGTGGGGAAAGGGCTGCCAGATGACCAGAGCCCTGTGGGGAAAGGGCTGCCAGATGACCAGAGCCCTCTGGGGAAAGGGCTGCCAGATGACCAGAGCCCTGTGGGGAAAGGGCTGCCAGATGACCAGAGCCCTGTGGGGAAAGGGCTGCCAGATGACCAGAGCCCTGTGGGGAAAGGGCTGCCAGATGACCAGAGCCCTGTGGGGAAAGGGCTGCCATTTAGGACACAGACTAAACTATTAAAGATTAATACTGCCTGATATGAACAGTTTAGATTAACTTGCTCTGATTCTATACACATAAAAAGAGACTTGATAACATGATATGGACAGTAATGTGATAACATGATATGGACAGTAATATGATATCATGATATGGACAGTAATGCGATAACATGATATGGACAGTAATATGATATCATGATATGGACAGTAATGCGATAACATGATATGGACAGCAATATGATAACATGATATGGACGGTAATATGATATCATGATATGGACAGTAATATGATAACATGATTTGGACAGTAATATGATATCATGATATGGACAGTAATATGATATCATGATATGGACAGTAATATGATAACATGATTTGGACAGTAATATGATATCATGATATGGACAGTAATGTGATAACATGATATGGACAGCAATATGATAACATGATATGGACGGTAATATGATATCATGATATGGACAGTAATATGATAACATGATTTGGACAGTAATATGATATCATGATATGGACAGTAATATGATAACATGATATGGACAGTAATATGATAACATGATATGGACGGTAATATGATAACATGATATGGATGGTAATATTATAACATGATATGGACGGTAATATGATAACATGATATGGACAGTAATAAGATATCATGATATGGACGGTAATATGATAACATGATATGGCCGGTAATATGATAACATGATATGGACAGTAATATGATATCATGATATGGACAGTAATGTGATAACATGATATGGACAGTAATATGATAACATGATATGGACGGTAATATGATAACATGATATGGACGGTAATATGATAACATGATATGGACAGTAATATGATAACATGATATGGACGGTAATATGATAACATGATATGGACAGTAATATGATATCATGATATTGACAGTAATGTGATATCATCGTATGGACAGTAATGTGATATCATGATATGGACAGTAATATGATAACATGATATGGACAGTAATATGATATCATGATATGGACAGTAATGCGATAACATGATATGGACAGCAATATGATAACATGATATGGACGGTAATATGATATCATGATATGGACAGTAATATGATAACATGATTTGGACAGTAATATGATATCATGATATGGACAGTAATGTGATAACATGATATGGACAGTAATATGATATCATGATATGGACAGTAATATGATATCATGATATGAACAGTAATATGATAACATGATTTGGACAGTAATATGATATCATGATATGGACAGTAATGCGATAACATGATATGGACAGCAATATGATAACATGATATGGACGGTAATATGATATCATGATATGGACAGTAATATGATAACATGATTTGGACAGTAATATGATATCATGATATGGACAGTAATATGATAACATGATATGGACATTAATATGATAACATGATATGGACGGTAATATGATAACATGATATGGATGGTAATATTATAACATGATATGGACGGTAATATGATAACATGATATGGACAGTAATATGATATCATGATATGGACGGTAAAATGATAACATGATATGGCCGGTAATATGATAACATGATATGGACAGTAATATGATATCATGATATGGACAGTAATGTGATAACATGATATGGACAGTAATATGATAACATGATATGGACGGTAATATGATAACATGATATGGACGGTAATATGATAACATGATATAGACAGTAATATGATAACATGATATGGACGGTAATATGATAACATGATATGGACAGTAATATGATATCATGATATGGACAGTAATGTGATATCGTCGTATGGACAGTAATGTGATATCATGATATGGACAGTAATATGATATCATGATATGGACGGTAATATGATAACATGATATGGACGGTAATATGATAACATGATATGGACAGTATTATGATATCATGATATGTAAAGTAATATGATAACATGATATGGACAGTAATGTGATAACATGATATGGACAGTAATGTGATAACATGATATGGACAGTAATATGATATCATGATATGGACGGTAATATGATAACATGATATGGACAGTAATATGATATCATGATATGGACAGTAATATGATATCATGATATGGACGGTAATATGATAACATGATATGGACGGTAATATGATAACATGATATGGACAGTAATATGATATCATGATATGGACAGTAATATGATAACATGATATGGACAGTAATATGATATCATGATATGGACAGTAATGTGATAACATGATATGGACAGTAATATGATAACATGATATGGACGGTAATATGATAACATGATATGGACGGTAATATGATAACATGATATGGACAGTAATATGATAACATGATATGGACGGTAATATGATAACATGATATGGACAGTAATATGATATCATGATATTGACAGTAATGTGATATCATCGTATGGACAGTAATGTGATATCATGATATGGACAGTAATATGATAACATGATATGGACAGTAATATGATATCATGATATGGACAGTAATGTGATAACATGATATGGACAGCAATATGATAACATGATATGGACGGTAATATGATATCATGATATGGACAGTAATATGATAACATGATTTGGACAGTAATATGATATCATGATATGGACAGTAATGTGATAACATGATATGGACAGTAATATGATATCATGATATGGACAGTAATATGATATCATGATATGAACAGTAATATGATAACATGATTTGGACAGTAATATGATATCATGATATGGACAGTAATGCGATAACATGATATGGACAGCAATATGATAACATGATATGGACGGTAATATGATATCATGATATGGACAGTAATATGATAACATGATTTGGACAGTAATATGATATCATGATATGGACAGTAATATGATAACATGATATGGACATTAATATGATAACATGATATGGACGGTAATATGATAACATGATATGGATGGTAATATTATAACATGATATGGACGGTAATATGATAACATGATATGGACAGTAATATGATATCATGATATGGACGGTAAAATGATAACATGATATGGCCGGTAATATGATAACATGATATGGACAGTAATATGATATCATGATATGGACAGTAATGTGATAACATGATATGGACAGTAATATGATAACATGATATGGACGGTAATATGATAACATGATATGGACGGTAATATGATAACATGATATGGACAGTAATATGATAACATGATATGGACGGTAATATGATAACATGATATGGACAGTAATATGATATCATGATATGGACAGTAATGTGATATCATCGTATGGACAGTAATGTGATATCATGATATGGACAGTAATATGATATCATGATATGGACGGTAATATGATAACATGATATGGACGGTAATATGATAACATGATATGGACAGTATTATGATATCATGATATGTAAAGTAATATGATAACATGATATGGACAGTAATGTGATAACATGATATGGACAGTAATGTGATAACATGATATGGACAGTAATATGATATCATGATATGGACGGTAATATGATACCATGATATGGACAGTAATATGATATCATGATATGGACAGTAATATGATATCATGATATGGACAGTAATATGATATCATGATATGGACAGTAATGTGATAACATGATATGGACAGTAATATGATATCATGATATGGACGGTAATATGATAACATGATATGGACGGTAATATGATAACATGATATGGACAGTAATATGATATCATGATATGGACAGTAATATGATAACATGATATGGACAGTACAGTAATATATGCTATCGACAAAGATCAGTGGGAAAAAGTTGTGATGGACTACTTTCTGGAGGACGATCGTGCCATGCTGACTCTCGTTGACGCTGAAAATGAATCAGCCGACGAGGAAATCCCTGACTAAGGTAAAAACATTTTAATTGAACCAGACATTGTAGAGTCTTCTGATGACAGCGATGGTGGAGAAACGGTGATCAATAGTGTTGTTGTCACGGAAGAAGTTGACTGAGTTTTGAAATCAGTGGAATGCTCGCAGGAAGCAGAGTATGAGGAGTGAGATGGAGAAAATGTGGGCGTTTGATGGCAAATCTGTGACAGAGAGGGAGACAGATCTGAGGATTCTTATGGTATTGCACACTGTAAGTGTGAACTGGATTGACTGCTGTACATAATTACTCTCCCATTGTTCCTCAACTGCAGTGTACGATATATCATTTTCTAGCTCTGAGTCTCTACTTTTATCCAATGTAAAAAAAACACAACTTCAAATGTTGCAGCACAAGACTGAAAAGAGCTGATCGGTCACGTACGATAAAATGATAGGTCTGGACACTGGACAGTAATATGATAACATGATAGGTCTGGACACTGGACAGTAATATGATAACATGATAGGTCTGGACACTGGACAGTAATATGATAACATGATAGGTCTGGACACTGGACAGTAATATGATAACATGATAGGTCTAAACACTGGACAGTAATATGATAACATGATAGGTCTGGACACTGGACAGTAATATGATAACATGATATGAGTCAGTACTGGACAGTAATATGATAACATGATATGAGTCAGTACTGGACAGTAATATGATAACATGATATGAGTCAGTACTGGACAGTAATATGATAACATGATATGAGTCAGTACTGAACAGTAATATGATAACATGATATGAGTCAGTACTGGACAGTAATATGATAACATGATATGAGTCAGTACTGGACAGTAATATGATAACATGATATGAGTCAGTACTGGACAGTAATATGATAACATGATATGAGTCAGTACTGGACAGTAATATGATAACCTGATATGAGTCAGTACTGGACAGTAATATGATAACATGATATGAGTCAGTACTGGACAGTAATATGATAACATGATATGAGTCAGTACCGGAGAGTAATATGATAACATGATATGAGTCAGTACTGAACAGTAATATGATAACATGATATGAGTCAGAACTGGACAGTAATATGATAACATGATATGAGTCAGTACTGGACAGTAATATGATAACATGATATGAGTCAGTACTGGACAGTAATATGATAACATGATATGAGTCAGTACTGGACAGTAATATGATAACCTGATATGAGTCAGTACCGGACAGTAATATGATAACCTGATATGAGTCAGTACTGGACAATAATATGATAACATGATATGAGTCAGTACTGGACAGTAATATGATAACATGATATGAGTCAGTACTGGACAGTAATATGATAACATGATATGAGTCAGTACTGGACAGTAATATGATAACATGATATGAGTCAGTACCGGACAGTAATATGATAACATGATATGAGTCAGTACCGAACAGTAATATGATAACATGATATGAGTCAGTACCGGACAGTAATATGATAACATGATATGAGTCAGTACTGGACAGTAATATGATAACATGATATGAGTCAGTACTGGACAGTAATATGATAACATGATATGAGTCAGTACTGAACAGTAATATGATAACATGATATGAGTCAGTACTGAACAGTAATATGATAACATGATATGAGTCAGTACTGGACAGTAATATGATAACATGATATGAGTCAGTACCGGACAGTAATATGATAACATGATATGAGTCAGTACTGGACAGTAATATGATAGCATGATATGAGTCAGTACTGGACAGTAATATGATAACATGATATGAGTCAGTACTGAACAGTAATATGATAACATGATATGAGTCAGTACTGAACAGTAATATGATAACATGATATGAGTCAGTACTGGACAGTAATATGATAACCTGATATGAGTCAGTACTGGACAGTAATATGATAACATGATAGGAGTCAGTACTGGACAGTAATATGATAACATGATATGAGTCAGTACCGGAGAGTAATATGATAACATGATATGAGTCAGTACTGAACAGTAATATGATAACATGATATGAGTCAGTACTGGACAGTAATATGATAACATGATATGAGTCAGTACTGGACAGTAATATGATAACCTGATATGAGTCAGTACTGGACAGTAATATGATAACATGATATGAGTCAGTACTGGACAGTAATATGATAACATGATATGAGTCAGTACTGGACAGTAATATGATAACCTGATATGAGTCAGTACTGGACAGTAATATGATAACATGATATGAGTCAGTACTGGACAGTAATATGATAATATGATATGAGTCAGTACCGGACAGTAATATGATAACATGATATGAGTCAGTACCGAACAGTAATATGATAACATGATATGAGTCAGTACCGGACAGTAATATGATAACATGATATGAGTCAGTACTGGACAGTAATATGATAACATGATATGAGTCAGTACTGAACAGTAATATGATAACATGATATGAGTCAGTACTGAACAGTAATATGATAACATGATATGAGTCAGTACTGGACAGTAATATGATAACCTGATATGAGTCAGTACTGGACAGTAATATGATAACATGATAGGAGTCAGTACTGGACAGTAATATGATAACATGATATGAGTCAGTACCGGAGAGTAATATGATAACATGATATGAGTCAGTACTGAACAGTAATATGATAACATGATATGAGTCAGTACTGGACAGTAATATGATAACATGATATGAGTCAGTACTGGACAGTAATATGATAACATGATATGAGTCAGTACTGGACAGTAATATGATAACATGATATGAGTCAGTACCGGACAGTAATATGATAACATGATATGAGTCAGTACCGAACAGTAATATGATAACATGATATGAGTCAGTACCGGACAGTAATATGATAACATGATATGAGTCAGTACTGGACAGTAATATGATAACATGATATGAGTCAGTACTGGACAGTAATATGATAACATGATATGAGTCAGTACTGGACAGTAATATGATAACATGATATGAGTCAGTACTGGATAGTAATATGATAACATGATATGAGTCAGTACTGGACAGTAATATGATAACCTGATATGAGTCAGTACTGGACAGTAATATGATAACATGATATGAGTCAGTACTGGACAGTAATATGATAACATGATATGAGTCAGTACCGGACAGTAATATGATAACCTGATATGAGTCATTACTGGACAGTAATATGATAACATGATATGAGGCAGTACTGGACAGTAATATGATAACCTGATATGAGTCAGTACTGGACAGTAATATGATAACCTGATATGAGTCAGTACCGGACAGTAATATGATAACCTGATATGAGTCAGTACTGAACAGTAATATGATAACCTGATATGAGTCAGTACTGGACAGTAATATGATAACATGATATGAGTCAGTACTGGACAGTAATATGATAACATGATATGAGTCAGTACTGGACAGTAATATGATAACATGATATGAGTCAGTACTGGACAGTAATATGATAACATGATATGAGTCAGTACTGGACAGTAATATGATAACATGATATGAGTCAGTACTGGATAGTAATATGATAACATGATATGAGTCAGTACTGGACAGTAATATGATAACCTGATATGAGTCAGTACTGGACAGTAATATGATAACATGATATGAGTCAGTACTGGACATTAATATGATAACATGATATGAGTCAGTACCGGACAGTAATATGATAACCTGATATGAGTCATTACTGGACAGTAATATGATAACATGATATGAGGCAGTACTGGACAGTAATATGATAACCTGATATGAGTCAGTACTGGACAGTAATATGATAACCTGATATGAGTCAGTACCGGACAGTAATATGATAACCTGATATGAGTCAGTACTGGACAGTAATATGATAACCTGATATGAGTCAGTACTGGACAGTAATATGATAACATGATATGAGTCAGTACTGGACAGTAATATGATAACATGATATGAGTCAGTACTGGACAGTAATATGATAACATGATATGAGTCAGTACTGGACAGTAATATGATAACATGATATGAGTCAGTACTGGACAGTAATATGATAACATGATATGAGTCAGTACTGGACAGTAATTGGATAACATGATATGAGTCAGTACTGGACAGTAATATGATAACATGATATGAGTCAGTACTGGACAGTAATATGATAACCTGATATGAGTCAGTACTGGACAGTAATATGATAACATGATATGAGTCAGTACTGGACAGTAATATGATAACCTGATATGAGTCAGTACCGGACAGTAATATGATAACCTGATATGAGTCAGAACTGGACAGTAATATGATAACATGATATGAGTCAGTACTGGACAGTAATATGATAACATGATATGAGTCAGTACTGGACAGTAATATGATAACCTGATATGAGTCAGTACCGGACAGTAATATGATAACCTGATATGAGTCAGTACTGGACAGTAATATGATAACCTGATATGAGTCAGTACTGTACAGTAATATGATAACATGATATGAGTCAGTACTGGACAGTAATATGATAACATGATATGAGTCAGTACTGGACAGTAATATGATAACATGATATGAGTCAGTACTGTACAGTAATATGATAACATGATATGAGTCAGTACTGGAAAGTAATATGATAACATGATATGAGTCAGTACTGGACAGTAATATGATAACATGATATGAGTCAGTACTGGACAGTAATATGATAACCTGATATGAGTCAGTACCGGACAGTAATATGATAACCTGATATGAGTCAGTACTGGACAGTAATATGATAACCTGATATGAGTCAGTACTGGACAGTAATATGATAACATGATATGAGTCAGTACTGGACAGTAATATGATAACATGATATGAGTCAGTACCGGACAGTAATATGATAACATGATATGAGTCAGTACTGGACAGTAATATGATAACATGATATGAGTCAGTATTGGACAGTAATATGATAACATGATATGAGTCAGTACTGGACAGTTATATGATAACATGATATGAGTCAGTACTGGACAGTAATATGATAACATGATATGAGTCAGTACTGAACAGTAATATGATAACATGATATGAGTCAGTACTGAACAGTAATATGATAACATGATATTATAATACCAATATGAAACGCCTACAATTGGCGCTAACAAGGTCAGTCCCACTGTATTGGACTTTAAGAGAGAGACATTATTGTTTAAAATGTCAAACTTTAGTGAAGCTGAAAACAAGAATGATCACAAGAAAGGGAGGTTGGCAGCGAGGGAGGTGACAGAGGCGGGGGAGGTTGAAACCAGCTTGTTTGGGAAGGGTGGGTGTGAAGATCTTTAATTGAGGGAGACCGAGTGCTGGGAGATGCTGTGAGACGTTACCTTACAGATGGTAAGGGTGGGTGGGTCTGGAGATGTTTAACCCCTTAAGAGTCGATGTCTGCAGCCCCCCATGGAAATCTAATTAGAATAACACAGAAATCCCCACAATAATCTGTCAGTTTAAGATAAAGATTTTTGTTGTTGTTGTTGTTGCATTGGATGAGGTGAAAGGTGACAGAGCTAGAGTAGTGTTTGTTGGACCATGAGACGTAACGAACAGTTTGGGCTAAACATACACTACCAGTCAAAGGTTTGGACACACCTCCTCATTCAAGGTTTTTTCTTTATTTTTTTTACTATTTTCTACATTGTGGAATAATAGTGAAGACATCAAAACTATGAAATAACACATATGGAATCATGTAGTAACCAAAAAAAGTGTTAAACAAATCCAAATGTATTTTATATTTGAGATTTTTCAAATAGCCACCCTTTGCCTTGATGACAGCTTTGCACACTCTTGGCATTCTCTCAACCAGATTCATGAGGTAGTCACCTGGAATGCATTTCAGTTAACAGGTGTGCCTTCTTAAAAGTTAATTTGTGGAATTTCTTTCCTTCTTAATGCGTTTGAGTCAATCAGTTGTGTTGTGACAAGGTAGGGGGGTATATAGAAGATAGCCATATTTGGTAAAATACCACGTCCATATTATGGCAAGAACAGCTCAAATAAGCAAAGAGAAACGACAGTCCGTCATTACTTTAAGACACGAAGGTCAGTCACTACGGAACATTTCAAGAACTTTGAACGTTTCTTCAAGTGCAGTCGCAAAAACCATCAAGCACTATGATGCTGAAGGAGCTGCTGTAGGCCCTACTTGGTTGGGGACAGAAGCACCAGATCATCAGCAAACAGTAGACATTGGCTCTCATGAGGACCGCGACAGGAATGGAAGACCCAGAGTTACCTCTGCTGCAGAGGATAAGTTTATTAGAGTTACCAGCCTTAGAAATTGCAGCCCAAATAAATGCTTCACAGAGTTCAAGTAACCGACACATCTCAACATCAACTGTTCAGAGGGGACTGCGTGAATCAGGCCTTCATTGTGAAATTGCTGCAAAGAAACCAATACTAAAGGACACCAGTAATAAGAAGAAGTCAAAATTTGAGATTTTTGGTTCCAACCGCCGAGTCTTTGTGAGACGCGGTGTGGGTGAGCGGATGATCTCCGCATGTGTATTTCCCACCGTAAAGCATGGAGGAGGAGGTGTTATGGTGTGTGGGTGCTTTCATTGTGACACTGTCTGTGATTTATTTAGAATTCAAGGCACACTTAACCAGCATGGCTACCACAGCATTCTGCAACGATACTCCATCACATCTGGTTGGGCTTAGTGGGACTATCATTTGTTTTTCAACAGGAAAATCACCCAAAACAAACCTCCAGGCTGTGTAAGGGCTATTTGACCAAGGAGAGTGATGGAGTGCTGCATCAGATGACCTGGCCTCCACAATCCCCCGACCTCAAACAAATTTAGATGGTTTGGGATGAGTCAGACCCCAGAGTGAAGGAAAAGCTGCCAACAAGTGCTCAGCATATGTGGGAACTCCTTCAATACTCTTGGAAAAGCGTTCCAGGTGAAGCTGGTTGAGAGATTGCCAAGAGTGTGGATTTCGAACCTGAAGTCCTGATTCACACGGTCTCCTCTGAACAGTTGATGTTGAGATGTGTGTGTGACTTGAACTCTGTGAAGCATTTATTTGGGCTGCAATTTCTGAGGTTGGTAACTCTAATGAACTTATCCTCTGCAGCAGATGTCACTCTGGGTCTTCCATTCCTGTGGCGGTCCAAACAACCAACACATCAGTCTTATAGATGGACATGTGGTCTAACCAACCAACACATCAGTCTTATAGATGGACATGTGGTCTAACCAACCAACACATCAGTCTTATAGATGGACATGTGGTCTAACCAACCGACACATCAGTCTTATAGATGGACATGTGGTCTAACCAACCAACACATCAGTCTTATAGATGGACATGTGGTCTAACCAACCAACACATCAGTCTTATAGATGGACATGTGGTCTAACCAACCGACACATCAGTCTTATAGATGGACATGTGGTCTATCCAACCGACACATCAGTCTTATAGATGGACATGTGGTCTAACCAACCGACACATCAGTCTTATAGATGGACATGTGGTCTAACCAACCAACACATCAGTCTTATAGATGGACATGTGGTCTAACCAACCAACACATCAGTCTTATAGATGGACATGTGGTCCAACCAACCAACACATCAGTCTTATAGATGGACATGTGGTCTAACCAACCAACACATCAGTCTTATAGATGGACATGTGGTCTAACCAACCAACACATCAGTCTTATAGATGGACATGTGGTCTAACCAACCAACACATCAGTCTTATAGATGGACATGTGGTCCAACCAACCAACACATCAGTCTTATAGATGGACATGTGGTCTAACCAACCAACACATCAGTCTTATAGATGGACATGTGGTCTAACCAACCAACACATCAGTCTTATAGATGGACATGTGGTCTAACCAACCAACACATCAGTCTTATAGATGGACATGTGGTCCAACCAACCAACACATCAGTCTTATAGATGGACATGTGGTCTAACCAACCAACACATCAGTCTTATAGATGGACATGTGGTCTAACCAACCAACACATCAGTCTTATAGATGGACATGTGGTCCAACCAACCAACACATCAGTCTTATAGATGAACATGTGGTCTAACCAACCAACACATCAGTCTTATAGATGGACATGTGGTCTAACCAACCAACACATCAGTCTTATAGATGGACATGTGGTCTAACCAACCGACACATCAGTCTTATAGATGGACATGTGGTCTAACCAACCGACACATCAGTCTTATAGATGGACATGTGGTCTAACCAACCAACACATCAGTCTTATAGATGGACATGTGGTCCAACCAACACATCAGTCTTATAGATGGACATGTGGTCTAACCAACCAACACATCAGTCGTATAGATGGACATGTGGTCTAACCAACCAACACATCAGTCTTATAGATGGACATGTGGTCTAACCAACCAACACATCAGTCTTATAGATGGACATGTGGTCTAACCAACCAACACATCAGTCTTATAGATGGACATGTGGTCTAACCAACCAACACATCAGTCTTATAGATGGACATGTGGTCTAACCAACCAACACATCAGTCTTATAGATGGACATGTGGTCTAACCAACCAACACATCAGTCTTATAGATGGACATGTGGTCCAACCAACCAACACATCAGTCTTATAGATGGACATGTGGTCTAACCAACCAACACATCAGTCTTATAGATGGACATGTGGTCTAACCAACCAACACATCAGTCTTATAGATGGACATGTGGTCTAACCAACCAACACATCAGTCTTATAGATGGACATGTGGTCCAACCAACCAACACATCAGTCTTATAGATGGACATGTGGTCTAACCAACCAACACATCAGTCTTATAGATGGACATGTGGTCTAACCAACCAACACATCAGTCTTATAGATGGACATGTGGTCTAACCAACCAACACATCAGTCTTATAGATGGACATGTGGTCCAACCAACCAACACATCAGTCTTATAGATGGACATGTGGTCTAACCAACCAACACATCAGTCTTATAGATGGACATGTGGTCTAACCAACCAACACATCAGTCTTATAGATGGACATGTGGTCCAACCAACCAACACATCAGTCTTATAGATGAACATGTGGTCTAACCAACCAACACATCAGTCTTATAGATGGACATGTGGTCTAACCAACCAACACATCAGTCTTATAGATGGACATGTGGTCTAACCAACCGACACATCAGTCTTATAGATGGACATGTGGTCTAACCAACCGACACATCAGTCTTATAGATGGACATGTGGTCTAACCAACCAACACATCAGTCTTATAGATGGACATGTGGTCCAACCAACACATCAGTCTTATAGATGGACATGTGGTCTAACCAACCAACACATCAGTCGTATAGATGGACATGTGGTCTAACCAACCAACACATCAGTCTTATAGATGGACATGTGGTCTAACCAACCAACACATCAGTCTTATAGATGGACATGTGGTCTAACCAACCAACACATCAGTCTTATAGATGGACATGTGGTCTAACCAACCAACACATCAGTCTTATAGATGGACATGTGGTCTAACCAACCAACACATCAGTCTTATAGATGGACATGTGGTCTAACCAACCAACACATCAGTCTTATAGATGGACATGTGGTCTAACCAACCAACACATCAGTCTTATAGATGGACATGTGGTCTAACCAACCGACACATCAGTCTTATAGATGGACATGTGGTCTAACCAACCAACACATCAGTCTTATAGATGGACATGTGGTCTAACCAACCAACACATCAGTCTTATAGATGGACATGTGGTCCAACCAACACATCAGTCTTATAGATGGACATGTGGTCTAACCAACCAACACATCAGTCTTATAGATGGACATGTGGTCTAACCAACCAACACATCAGTCTTATAGATGGACATGTGGTCTAACCAACCAACACATCAGTCTTATAGATGGACATGTGGTCTAACCAACCAACACATCAGTCTTATAGATGGACATGTGGTCTAACCAACCAACACATCAGTCTTATAGATGGACATGTGGTCCAACCAACCAACACATCAGTCTTATAGATGGACATGTGGTCTAACCAACCAACACATCAGTCTTATAGATGGACATGTGGTCCAACCAACCAACACATCAGTCTTATAGATGGACATGTGGTCTAACCAACCAACACATCAGTCTTATAGATGGACATGTGGTCTAACCAACCAACACATCAGTCTTATAGATGGACATGTGGTCCAACCAACCAACACATCAGTCTTATAGATGAACATGTGGTCTAACCAACCAACACATCAGTCTTATAGATGGACATGTGGTCTAACCAACCAACACATCAGTCTTATAGATGGACATGTGGTCTAACCAACCGACACATCAGTCTTATAGATGGACATGTGGTCTAACCAACCGACACATCAGTCTTATAGATGGACATGTGGTCTAACCAACCAACACATCAGTCTTATAGATGGACATGTGGTCCAACCAACACATCAGTCTTATAGATGGACATGTGGTCTAACCAACCAACACATCAGTCGTATAGATGGACATGTGGTCTAACCAACCAACACATCAGTCTTATAGATGGACATGTGGTCTAACCAACCAACACATCAGTCTTATAGATGGACATGTGGTCTAACCAACCAACACATCAGTCTTATAGATGGACATGTGGTCTAACCAACCAACACATCAGTCTTATAGATGGACATGTGGTCTAACCAACCAACACATCAGTCTTATAGATGGACATGTGGTCTAACCAACCAACACATCAGTCTTATAGATGGACATGTGGTCCAACCAACCAACACATCAGTCTTATAGATGGACATGTGGTCTAACCAACCAACACATCAGTCTTATAGATGGACATGTGGTCTAACCAACCAACACATCAGTCTTATAGATGGACATGTGGTCCAACCAACCAACACATCAGTCTTATAGATGGACATGTGGTCTAACCAACCAACACATCAGTCTTATAGATGGACATGTGGTCTAACCAACCAACACATCAGTCTTATAGATGGACATGTGGTCTAACCAACCAACACATCAGTCTTATAGATGGACATGTGGTCCAACCAACCAACACATCAGTCTTATAGATGGACATGTGGTCTAACCAACCAACACATCAGTCTTATAGATGGACATGTGGTCTAACCAACCAACACATCAGTCTTATAGATGGACATGTGGTCCAACCAACCAACACATCAGTCTTATAGATGAACATGTGGTCTAACCAACCAACACATCAGTCTTATAGATGGACATGTGGTCTAACCAACCAACACATCAGTCTTATAGATGGACATGTGGTCTAACCAACCGACACATCAGTCTTATAGATGGACATGTGGTCTAACCAACCGACACATCAGTCTTATAGATGGACATGTGGTCTAACCAACCAACACATCAGTCTTATAGATGGACATGTGGTCCAACCAACACATCAGTCTTATAGATGGACATGTGGTCTAACCAACCAACACATCAGTCGTATAGATGGACATGTGGTCTAACCAACCAACACATCAGTCTTATAGATGGACATGTGGTCTAACCAACCGACACATCAGTCTTATAGATGGACATGTGGTCTATCCAACCGACACATCAGTCTTATAGATGGACATGTGGTCTAACCAACCGACACATCAGTCTTATAGATGGACATGTGGTCTAACCAACCAACACATCAGTCTTATAGATGGACATGTGGTCTAACCAACCAACACATCAGTCTTATAGATGGACATGTGGTCCAACCAACCAACACATCAGTCTTATAGATGGACATGTGGTCTAACCAACCAACACATCAGTCTTATAGATGGACATGTGGTCTAACCAACCAACACATCAGTCTTATAGATGGACATGTGGTCTAACCAACCAACACATCAGTCTTATAGATGGACATGTGGTCCAACCAACCAACACATCAGTCTTATAGATGGACATGTGGTCTAACCAACCAACACATCAGTCTTATAGATGGACATGTGGTCTAACCAACCAACACATCAGTCTTATAGATGGACATGTGGTCTAACCAACCAACACATCAGTCTTATAGATGGACATGTGGTCCAACCAACCAACACATCAGTCTTATAGATGGACATGTGGTCTAACCAACCAACACATCAGTCTTATAGATGGACATGTGGTCTAACCAACCAACACATCAGTCTTATAGATGGACATGTGGTCCAACCAACCAACACATCAGTCTTATAGATGAACATGTGGTCTAACCAACCAACACATCAGTCTTATAGATGGACATGTGGTCTAACCAACCAACACATCAGTCTTATAGATGGAGATGTGGTCTAACCAACCGACACATCAGTCTTATAGATGGACATGTGGTCTAACCAACCGACACATCAGTCTTATAGATGGACATGTGGTCTAACCAACCAACACATCAGTCTTATAGATGGACATGTGGTCCAACCAACACATCAGTCTTATAGATGGACATGTGGTCTAACCAACCAACACATCAGTCGTATAGATGGACATGTGGTCTAACCAACCAACACATCAGTCTTATAGATGGACATGTGGTCTAACCAACCAACACATCAGTCTTATAGATGGACATGTGGTCTAACCAACCAACACATCAGTCTTATAGATGGACATGTGGTCTAACCAACCAACACATCAGTCTTATAGATGGACATGTGGTCTAACCAACCAACACATCAGTCTTATAGATGGACATGTGGTCTAACCAACCAACACATCAGTCTTATAGATGGACATGTGGTCCAACCAACCAACACATCAGTCTTATAGATGGACATGTGGTCTAACCAACCAACACATCAGTCTTATAGATGGACATGTGGTCTAACCAACCAACACATCAGTCTTATAGATGGACATGTGGTCTAACCAACCAACACATCAGTCTTATAGATGGACATGTGGTCCAACCAACCAACACATCAGTCTTATAGATGGACATGTGGTCTAACCAACCAACACATCAGTCTTATAGATGGACATGTGGTCTAACCAACCAACACATCAGTCTTATAGATGGACATGTGGTCTAACCAACCAACACATCAGTCTTATAGATGGACATGTGGTCCAACCAACCAACACATCAGTCTTATAGATGGACATGTGGTCTAACCAACCAACACATCAGTCTTATAGATGGACATGTGGTCTAACCAACCAACACATCAGTCTTATAGATGGACATGTGGTCCAACCAACCAACACATCAGTCTTATAGATGAACATGTGGTCTAACCAACCAACACATCAGTCTTATAGATGGACATGTGGTCTAACCAACCAACACATCAGTCTTATAGATGGACATGTGGTCTAACCAACCGACACATCAGTCTTATAGATGGACATGTGGTCTAACCAACCGACACATCAGTCTTATAGATGGACATGTGGTCTAACCAACCAACACATCAGTCTTATAGATGGACATGTGGTCCAACCAACACATCAGTCTTATAGATGGACATGTGGTCTAACCAACCAACACATCAGTCGTATAGATGGACATGTGGTCTAACCAACCAACACATCAGTCTTATAGATGGACATGTGGTCTAACCAACCAACACATCAGTCTTATAGATGGACATGTGGTCTAACCAACCAACACATCAGTCTTATAGATGGACATGTGGTCTAACCAACCAACACATCAGTCTTATAGATGGACATGTGGTCTAACCAACCAACACATCAGTCTTATAGATGGACATGTGGTCTAACCAACCAACACATCAGTCTTATAGATGGACATGTGGTCTAACCAACCAACACATCAGTCTTATAGATGGACATGTGGTCTAACCAACCAACACATCAGTCTTATAGATGGACATGTGGTCTAACCAACCAACACATCAGTCTTATAGATGGACATGTGGTCTAACCAACCAACACATCAGTCTTATAGATGGACATGTGGTCCAACCAACACATCAGTCTTATAGATGGACATGTGGTCTAACCAACCAACACATCAGTCTTATAGATGGACATGTGGTCTAACCAACCAACACATCAGTCTTATAGATGGACATGTGGTCTAACCAACCAACACATCAGTCTTATAGATGGACATGTGGTCTAACCAACCAACACATCAGTCTTATAGATGGACATGTGGTCTAACCAACCAACACATCAGTCTTATAGATGGACATGTGGTCTAACCAACCAACACATCAGTCTTATAGATGGACATGTGGTCTAACCAACCAACACATCAGTCTTATAGATGGACATGTGGTCCAACCAACCAACACATCAGTCTTATAGATGGACATGTGGTCTAACCAACCAACACATCAGTCTTATAGATGGACATGTGGTCTAACCAACCAACACATCAGTCTTATAGATGGACATGTGGTCCAACCAACCAACACATCAGTCTTATAGATGAACATGTGGTCTAACCAACCAACACATCAGTCTTATAGATGGACATGTGGTCTAACCAACCAACACATCAGTCTTATAGATGGACATGTGGTCTAACCAACCGACACATCAGTCTTATAGATGGACATGTGGTCTAACCAACCGACACATCAGTCTTATAGATGGACATGTGGTCTAACCAACCAACACATCAGTCTTATAGATGGACATGTGGTCCAACCAACACATCAGTCTTATAGATGGACATGTGGTCTAACCAACCAACACATCAGTCGTATAGATGGACATGTGGTCTAACCAACCAACACATCAGTCTTATAGATGGACATGTGGTCTAACCAACCAACACATCAGTCTTATAGATGGACATGTGGTCTAACCAACCAACACATCAGTCTTATAGATGGACATGTGGTCTAACCAACCAACACATCAGTCTTATAGATGGACATGTGGTCTAACCAACCAACACATCAGTCTTATAGATGGACATGTGGTCTAACCAACCAACACATCAGTCTTATAGATGGACATGTGGTCCAACCAACCAACACATCAGTCTTATAGATGGACATGTGGTCTAACCAACCAACACATCAGTCTTATAGATGGACATGTGGTCTAACCAACCAACACATCAGTCTTATAGATGGACATGTGGTCCAACCAACCAACACATCAGTCTTATAGATGGACATGTGGTCTAACCAACCAACACATCAGTCTTATAGATGGACATGTGGTCTAACCAACCAACACATCAGTCTTATAGATGGACATGTGGTCTAACCAACCAACACATCAGTCTTATAGATGGACATGTGGTCCAACCAACCAACACATCAGTCTTATAGATGGACATGTGGTCTAACCAACCAACACATCAGTCTTATAGATGGACATGTGGTCTAACCAACCAACACATCAGTCTTATAGATGGACATGTGGTCCAACCAACCAACACATCAGTCTTATAGATGAACATGTGGTCTAACCAACCAACACATCAGTCTTATAGATGGACATGTGGTCTAACCAACCAACACATCAGTCTTATAGATGGACATGTGGTCTAACCAACCGACACATCAGTCTTATAGATGGACATGTGGTCTAACCAACCGACACATCAGTCTTATAGATGGACATGTGGTCTAACCAACCAACACATCAGTCTTATAGATGGACATGTGGTCCAACCAACACATCAGTCTTATAGATGGACATGTGGTCTAACCAACCAACACATCAGTCGTATAGATGGACATGTGGTCTAACCAACCAACACATCAGTCTTATAGATGGACATGTGGTCTAACCAACCAACACATCAGTCTTATAGATGGACATGTGGTCTAACCAACCAACACATCAGTCTTATAGATGGACATGTGGTCTAACCAACCAACACATCAGTCTTATAGATGGACATGTGGTCTAACCAACCAACACATCAGTCTTATAGATGGACATGTGGTCTAACCAACCAACACATCAGTCTTATAGATGGACATGTGGTCTAACCAACCAACACATCAGTCTTATAGATGGACATGTGGTCTAACCAACCGACACATCAGTCTTATAGATGGACATGTGGTCTAACCAACCAACACATCAGTCTTATAGATGGACATGTGGTCTAACCAACCAACACATCAGTCTTATAGATGGACATGTGGTCCAACCAACACATCAGTCTTATAGATGGACATGTGGTCTAACCAACCAACACATCAGTCTTATAGATGGACATGTGGTCTAACCAACCAACACATCAGTCTTATAGATGGACATGTGGTCTAACCAACCAACACATCAGTCTTATAGATGGACATGTGGTCTAACCAACCAACACATCAGTCTTATAGATGGACATGTGGTCTAACCAACCAACACATCAGTCTTATAGATGGACATGTGGTCCAACCAACCAACACATCAGTCTTATAGATGGACATGTGGTCTAACCAACCAACACATCAGTCTTATAGATGGACATGTGGTCTAACCAACCAACACATCAGTCTTATAGATGGACATGTGGTCAACCAACCAACACATCAGTCTTATAGATGGACATGTGGTCTAACCAACCAACACATCAGTCTTATAGATGGACATGTGGTCTAACCAACCAACACATCAGTCTTATAGATGGACATGTGGTCTAACCAACCAACACATCAGTCTTATAGATGGACATGTGGTCCAACCAACACATCAGTCTTATAGATGGACATGTGGTCTAACCAACCAACACATCAGTCTTATAGATGGACATGTGGTCTAACCAACCAACACATCAGTCTTATAGATGGACATGTGGTCTAACCAACCAACACATCAGTCTTATAGATGGACATGTGGTCCAACCAACACATCAGTCTTATAGATGGACATGTGGTCTAACCAACCAACAAATCAGTCTTATAGATGGACATGTGGTCTAACCAACACATCAGTCTTATAGATGGACATGTGGTCCAACCAACCAACACATCAGTCTTATAGATGGACATGTGGTCTAACCAACCAACACATCAGTCTTATAGATGGACATGTGGTCTAACCAACCAACACATCAGTCTTATAGATGGACATGTGGTCTAACCAACCAACACATCAGTCTTATAGATGGACATGTGGTCTAACCAACCAACAAATCAGTCTTATAGATGGACATGTGGTCTAACCAACCAACAAATCAGTCTTATAGATGGACATGTGGTCTAACCAACCAACACATCAGACGTATTGTTTCTTTGTTACTCTGCATCTGTGTTAATTATTGTTTATGTCCCGGTCTTTATTTATAAAGACTGTATTGTTAGGGAAGTGTTTTATTTAGAAAGACTGTATTGTTAGGGAAGTGTTTTATTTAGAAAGACTGTATTGTTAGGGAAGTGTTTTATTTAGAAAGACTGTATTGTTAGGGAAGTGTTTTATTTAGAAAGACTGTATTGTTAGGGAAGTGTTTTATTTAGAAAGACTGTATTGTTAGGGAAGTGTTTTATTTAGAAAGACTGTATTGTTAGGGAAGTGTTTTATTTAGAAAGACTGTATTGTTAGGGAAGTGTTTTATTTAGAAATACTGTATTGTTAGGGAAGTGTTTTATTTAGAAAGACTGTATTGTTAGGGAAGTGTTTTATTTAGAAAGACTGTATTGTTAGGGAAGTGTTTTATTTAGAAATACTGTATTGTTAGGGAAGTGTTTTATTTAGAAAGACTGTATTGTTAGGGAAGTGTTTTATTTAGAAAGACTGTATTGTTAGGGAAGTGTTTTATTTAGAAAGACTGTATTGTTAGGGAAGTGTTTTATTTAGAAAGACTGTATTGTTATGGAAGTGTTTTATTTAGAAAGACTGTATTGTTAGGGAAGTGTTTTATTTAGAAAGACTGTATTGTTAGGGAAGTGTTTTTGTGTCTTCTTTTTTTCCCAGAATGAACTGGTGTGGTTTGTCACTCTCTGTAGCAGCTAGTCTTCCCTATGCGGTTGGCGTCTCTGTCTTCATACAGCAGCACTGCTGACGAGGAGGATAGTAGAGAGAGAGGGTTAAAATACAGCAGAAGCTTCTGCTTTTTAATTTCTCCTTTCTCCATGTTACGGGGCTCAACTTTGAAATTCTGGTCAGTGCTTCTTCACGGCAGCAGCAGTTTGGGTGAACTCTGGGGCTGTTTCTTCAATGGCACCCTAATCCCTAAGGGCCCTGGTCAAAGGTAGTGCGCTATTTAGGGTGCCATTTGGGACATACCCTGGGTGAAGTCAGACGTGTCCCTGTTGTTGTTGTTGTTGTTGTTGTTGTTGTTGTTGTTGTTGTTGTTGTTGATTATCTGCCTCTTTATAACCCTCTTTTGATTTCCCACTGTGTCACTTCTTCTTGCTGTTGGGAGAATGGTGTGTGTGTGTGTGTGTGTGTGTGTGTGTGTGTGTGTGTGTGTGTGTGTGTTTGTGTGTGTGTGTGTGTGTGTGTGTGTGTGTGTGTGTGTTTGCGTTCCTTTGAGCTCCTGGTTTTCTTTGTCACTAGGCTGTGGGTTTAACACGTCGTCATGGTGACATCCTAAAAGCAACTACAACACATGAAACAATTAGTTTTAGTTTGTTAGTTTGCTGTGGTTGTTTCTCAACAGATTAGCACAGGACTGTGAAGTTATTGTTTGTCATCTATGTGGACATTTGTGGAAGTGTTTTCTCTGGCTTTTTCACACTCTCCTATTGAGGAGCAGTAAGCAGGGCTGTGTCCCAAATGGAAACCTTTCCCTAAATACTGCACTGCACTACTGTTGACAAGAGCCATATGGGGAATAGCTCTCTCCCTCTCTGTCTCTGTCTCTGTCTCTGTCTCTGTCTCTCTCTCTCTCTCTCTCTCTCTCTCTCTCTCTCTCTCTCTCTCTCTCTCTATTTCTCTCTCTCTCTCTCTCTCTCTTCTCTCTCTCTCTCTCTCTCTCTCTCTCTCTCTCTCTCTCTCTCTGTCTCTCTCTCTCTCTCTCTCTCTCTCTCTCTCTCTCTCTCTCTCTCTCTCTCTCTCTCTCTCTCTGTATCTGTCCTCTCTCTCTCTCTCTCTCTCTCTCTCTGTCTCTGTCTCTGTCTCTCTCCCTCTCTCTCTCTCTCTCTGTCTCTGTCTCTGTCTCTGTCTCTGTCTCTGTCTCTGTCTC